>NC_057808.1:80744630-80800227 GCF_018294505.1 Triticum aestivum | reverse complement strand
CACGCGCGGCCATGAGCGCGTGTGGGGCGAGGGTGCGGGGCGAGGCTACGGTGAGGCGCGCGGCTGGTCGGGATCAGACGCAGGCGTTGCCGCACGTCGACTGGTGGCGGTGGCTTGGCCGGGATGGCCAGAGTCGACGTCGGGGATGGGCGACGCGGTGGCCGAAGCTCGTACACGGACGGTCATGGCCACGACGCGGTGAGCGCGGGCGGGGGACGGCGAGCAGGAACAGGGGAAGGAGAGGAGGGGCGCGGCTCACGGCGGGGTTGTAGGGCACGGGGCAGTGGGCGCGGGGTGGAGGTCGAGGACGACGCGACGGCGACGAGGCGCAGCGGCGTGCGTCGACGGCGTCGGGGAGGCGGAGTCGAGGTAGCTTCGGGCGAGGTCCAACCATGGCGAGCGGCGAGGCGATGGCGTCAGGGGCAGGCGCAGGGTCGGGGTGCGCCGTGCGGGAGGAGACGGAGAGGCGGCGCGGATGAGGTGGCGAGGGGCGACGGCGAGGTGGTCGGGGCTCGCTGCCCCGATCTCGATCCAGACGGGATCGGGTGAGGGAGGGGGAGTGGGGAAAGTGTCGGTGGAGTGGGTGGGGGTGAGGGGATAAGGGAGGCCGGTTCGGCCAGGGTGGAGCTGGGCCAAGTGGGTCGGAGTGGGCCTTTTGGCCGGGGGGATGGTGCTGGCCGGCTGGGCCGCTTGGCCCAGTTGGCCAGGGGGGTTCCTTTCATTTTTTTGTTTGTGTTTCTTTTCTGTTTTATTTTAGTTTTGTAAAATGCCAAATGAGCACCTAAATTAGTATTACTAATTAGTCCACTGCCACAATTAACTTGGCACCTAAAATAAAATATTTTGTAATTGTTTAGTATTTAAAGTATTTAAATAATAGTTTTTCTATTGTTTTATTACCATTTGAATATTTGAACATTTTATAAAAGTGTGGTTCTCCACCATAATTACCTACACATTATTTGGCACAACCCGAACATTTTAGTTTTAAAGTTTGAAAACTTTTGTTGTTTGCCTTTTATTCAATTTTGAATTTGAATTGGTTTTTGAACTAACGCGGGATTAACTACAGTGACAGAGGTGACGTGGCATCAATAGCAGGGAATTACTGTAGTCTAATTATCCGGGCGTCACAAATGCCACTGTGTATTAGTGTCCATATGAACAGTGCTAGTGATTTTAGTTGCAAAAATTAGATAGTGCTAGTGATTTTTAGCTGCATATTTTGACAAATCGCAGTGTTACAAGGTTGACAAATGGCAATGTTACTAGATCAACAAATATCAATCTTTCTAGTTTGACAAATGACAACATACCCAATATGACAGATGCAAATCTTACCAAATTGTTTGTACGTAGTTGCACACGGGTCATCCAAAACAATCGTTTGCGTTGAAGGGATGCACAAATCCCGCGCTGCGAATTTTCCCTTGACTTAAGGGGGAAGACCATAGCACTTTGCATACGGGTGTTCTATCTAAAACGTTTGTGATCAAAAGAAAATCGTTTGATAAGTCTGTACATTAAGAGAGAGAAATGCAAGTTCGCTCAAACCATATTTTTCATTCAGTCACACTGCGAATTTATATCATATGAACGAGAATTCGAGATACAGTATTAAACCCCCAAAAAAACTATTTCCGACGGTGGCGGAGGCGGCGTGCCGCGCCGTCGTTGTCGTTGTCGTCCTCCGGGACGCCGTTGTTGAAGTCTTCAAGGCAGCACAGAATGTTCTTCACTTGTAAATCAAACATCATGCCGTCGCGCGATCGATGGGTGGGGAGCGGGAGGACGACAACTGGCGACGCTGAGAGGTAGCGGTCGACAGCGGCGTCCCATACCGCTATGGGGGGCGCGCCCACGGGCACGGGTGCGGCGGGTGCAGCCAAACGCACGGGGACCGGCGCCGCGGTGGGTGGAGGGGGCGCGCACGGGCACAGGCATGGGCGCGGCGGGTGCAGCCAGACGCACGGGGACCGGCGCCGCGGTGGGTGGAGGGGAGCGCACAGGCACGGGCGCTGGCATGTAAACGAGCTCGCGTGGGTCCGCAGAGACCTCGCTGACGCCCGCGGCTTCCAGCTCTGCGATAGTGCTCGGCGACCAGCCCGTCAATGCTACGGGGATGGTCGCTGGCGCGGGCGCAGGGATGGGAGCTGGGACGGGAGCGGGGGCAGCAACCGCCACATCCAGCTCGTCCAGGGACATGTCCATGAGGCCCCATTCCTCCTTATTTTTGTAACATCCCAAAATTCTAAATTTTGGAATGTTATAATAAGCAGATAGATTGGATTGATTGTTTGATTGATTGACTGAAAGTGAGTGAATTCGAAATCTTTTGAAAGTTAAATGAGAGGGAATAAAAGGACTTTCCCAAACTTTCATTTTGCTTTTATGATCTCCATAAATTCAAATTCTTTTCATCACAAAACCCTAGAGAGAAGATGACATGACTTCTTCCATTTATTTAAATGACAAGGGGTGTTGAAAATATTTGAATTTCATTTGAAAATATTTCCCATTTCAGAAACTTTATGCAACTCAATGATTTTCACGAGAGAAGATAAAATGACTTCTTCAAAAAAATATGAAATATGAGTTGGGAGTTTCAAAGGTCAAATTCAAAGTCCTTTTGGAAATCATTTTAGTTTGGAGTTATTTGAGTCTTATTCAAATTATTTTTCTCCAAAATAAAAATATACAGAAAATAGGGTAACATGATTCCCTACATCAGAAAATTGGAGAAAACTAAATTTGAAATCATTTTGGTATTTTTAAAATGATTTTTATTGGATTTTATTAAGGGAGAAGCACTGTTTGATTTATTAAACTTTGTGTGGATTTTATTTGACTTTACGAAAATGTTCATGCTGTAGGAAATCTTTTTCTGCAAATTTTGATATATAATATGCGTATATAAAGTTTTATTTTTATTTTCTTTATTCAGTTTTTCCTTTCCTGTCTCTATTTAAAAAAAACTACATGCGCGTACTCTATGACTATATGCCGCCCTCATGCGCAGTATAGTAGCTTTTGGCGCCCCATTGTTTTTTTTCTGTTAAATAGGCCAGGCCCAGCCGGCCATATTCCTCCCCATATTTCTTTTCTATAATTTTTTTTCTTTCTTTTCTTTCTTTTCAATTGCTAAAAAAAAAACTGCCGCGCGGCCGGCCGAACCGCTAAGGCCTTTAGGCCCATGCGAGGCGCTCCACTTTTTGTCTTTTCGTCTACATTTAGTCCCACATTGCCTAACCTTTAACCCCTAAACCTCTTTTCCACCTACAAATATAGACCCATAGAGCCTCCAAAAATTATCCATTGCGGGTTAAATCAATATTTTGGTTTGACTAGCTAAAAAATATATTTCTCCTCTCCGGCGGGACTTTGGAAGTTGTCTCCTCACTCCGAAGTCGTCATTTAGGTATATTTATTCGTTCTCTGTATTTATGCGTTAGACCTTTTTTTAGCCGTAGCTATTTTTCTTCTGCAAAACAGCTTGGCCCTGATTTTTCAAATAGCCATAACTTTTTACTCGTTCATCCAAATTAGATGAAACCAGCGCATATAGTTTCGTCTTGTTTTCACCTATCCAGTTAACCTGTCACGTCAACTTTTTGAAATTTTCAAATTTCGAAATTTGTTCAAATTCATATTCAAACTTCTTTTGTTCATAACTTAAGTTCCGTAACTCCGTTTGAGTTGATTCTTTTTGCAAATCGAAGCTCTTGACCTAAACTTTCTGATAAGGCCAAATTCACATAATTTTGGTACTGTTAGAAATTGTTTTATATTGCAAGAGTTAATTGCTTGGTTTTGAAGTTTTCTGAATTGTTTTCCTCGTTCTTTCTGATCTTTTGAGTGATTGCTTATGTGTGGTTACCATTGCTTGCTTACGATAGATTGACCAGAGTGTGACGAGTAGATCTATCCAGAGTATTGAGTGCGAATCATCTTCATCAACATTGCAGGCAAGTAACACTTTGATCATACTTTTCCATACCCAGTTTTTTATTGCATTAGATCAATCCTCAAACATTGCATGGTTAGGATCTAATTAAATTGTGGGAATTGGGAAGTAGTTGAGGTAGTACCTATTACCTGTTCTCTTATCAAACCCTTGGGAGTTACTTCTACGTTGCTATTATATTGCCATGCTATGCTCGTAGACGTGGATTGGTTTTTGAGAAATATTCATGACAGATGTGAGATTGTTAATAATGGTTTACCTAAGGTGGCAACTAAAACTCACATCTGGGTGGATTGAGGCACCTGGAGAACCCAGTGTTGTCTGTTTGTATAAGGACCGCCACCCAGGCCCAAAGGGATCATAAGATTATTCATGCTAGAAACTTCCGTGTGCAGCCACAAGCTATTATGGGCTCTAGCATAGTTGAGTAGGTTACATGATCTCTTGAAGAGGCGGGCTAGCAGATGTAGGGGAAAGTAGGTGTACCGGTCCACCCGGAGTAAAGAGTGATTGTTCCTGAAAGACTGTGTCTCGGTCATCCGTTTCTCAAACATCATGCAGTGCGAGAATCAAGCGGAGGCGATCGAGTCTTGTGGGGAAAAGTGCGCAAACCTCTGCAGAGTGTACAAACTAATCATGATTAGCCGTGTCCCCAGTTATGGACATCTTGAGTATCTAGTTCTTGGATTATCCCGTTGATCTCATCATGTTACTTAATTTAAATTTGATTTGGGTTAAATCACGTTCTTAATTGGGATTGAGATGCTGTCAACCATCTCAATGTTTCACAACCACAATGGTAGTTAAATAAAATTTATTCCTTTGAAGTAGGGAAAAATTGCCTTTTCGCAAAAACATTATAACCATAGAGCTTTTCCACCAGCCATATATGCATGTAGTGATAGACTTTGTTCATCATTTCTCTATGGTGTGAATTTGCCAGCATATTCCATGTGCTGACCCGTTTTCGGGCTGCAACGTTTCATGTTGCAGGATTCTTACGACGAGTAAGTGATACGTTAGGGTTACGATTTCTACACTCAACTTTGCCGTTGGTGTTGATGGGAATCCACAACCTTGTTACTTCCGCTATTTGGATTGAGGTAATAGTATTTACGATACTTTATAACTGTGATTTACCTCTGTTATAAATCCTCGAGTACTGTGTGTGTCAGCATACCGATCCAGGGATGACACTTAAGCCCAGAGACTTGATCCATTCGGGTCGGGTCGCTACAAGATGGAATCAGAGCACATGTTGACTGTAGGACGTGACCCTAGAAACTGGCAAGCCCATAGGAAGGATTTTCCCTAAAACTTTCCTTTTCAAAAAGATCTTTTACCTCTCTCCTTTTCTGAGTCTTATTAAAATATTCCCTTTTAGTGAGACCATATCCTTTTTCCTTTTGGACCACTCAAAGATTCGACGGATAAGACCACTTCAAGAAGTACAAGATATCGGACAACTAAGACCATTCAATGAAGAGGATTTTACCGTGCATTATGATAATGGAAACTACAACGGTTGAAGACTCCGAAGACTGGGAGAATTTGAAGGCTCTGAAGAATTGCCAGATGTGTATGACCTAGGAAGGTTACCCTTATGGAACTTGGCAGACTATGGAGGCCGTCAATGCCCGAGATCAAGGTGTATCGGAGAAAGACCGAAACATGGAGAGTTACAAACTCAAAGTTTTGTCAAGAAAACCCTAAGGCAGGAGATATCAACTATGGAATGAAAGCTCATGGCAGTAACATGGGCATAAACGCGGATACCCATGGTGTTATTACCCGTTTATGCTATTGTCACCGTGCGGAGTTAAGCATGCAGATGCATGGAAGGATTGGATGGTAGAAAGCTGATGGATCACCTATCAGCAAGATGAAGTTTTAACTTTAGACCGGTGTATCACCAGGATCTGGAGTATTACATCAAGAAGTTTTTGACAAAGAAGTGTTTCGTGAAGAACTCAGAACCCAGAAACTGAAAGTAGCCAAGCTGGGAAAGCGAAACCACGAGATAACGGAGACTCGCCAGGAGCTGAAGGACAGTAGGATCATGGTTCATGTCAAGGATGTTGAAACCCAGAAGTTTGGAACGCAACTCCAGAAATATAAAGGACGTCACGAGAGACTTCGCGTCAACAGAGATGATTTGGCAAAAGAACTTGAGAAGGACAAGCATGATTGGAAGAAGCCATCGGAGACATGAACAAGATTTCAAGAGTTTGGCGACTTTGAAGATTTTTTTGACCTTTAGAAGACCAAACCCCTGTTATACCTACGTTAGATGCGACGTTTGTGAGCTGTCATTTGTTTGTTGTTTTTCCGACAGCCACAATAAAAATCTGTGTTTTCAAAATTTTGTTTGTATTGTGTGCATCCTCTCGACCTCTCTTATCTCACCCCAAACCCTTGGACCCAATAGAGGATGAATGGAGATGAGCTTATATTTTCTGGACCGATGAGTCAATTGGAGACGGACCGATGGATTCAGAACATGGAGGATCACATGAAGAATAACCCTATAGTCGGAAGGGATATGACCCGGCATGCTCTCCAATGTTTTGAAAGAGGTGCTGCTACTTGGTGGAGGATGTACCAAACCATCAATGGATGGCAAGGAGTAACCACTTGGAAAGAATTTAAGTGGACTCTACAAAGATCTCGTCTTGTGTCCCAGAAATTTAAGCCTTATGGAAAGGATATGAAGAAACCTTGTGCATACAAGCCTTGTGGAGAAATAGGCCACAACCATAAGGAACACAAGGAGGAATGCCCTAATTGTGAGGGAAGTCACCCAGCTGAAGAATGCCCAACTAGGCAGATCACTTGTTTCTTGTGTGAAGGGACTACCCACTACCCTGCTCAGTGTCACATCTACCCCATGGTACAAAGGACTATCCAGCAGAAGAAAGAAGCAACGAAAAGAGCCCTCATGGAAAGTTTAGAGGAATCTGTGATGAAGGAAGAGGTGGAGGACACACCCAAAGAAGAACCAAATAAACCCTGCACCAAGTCATGCTATTCATGTGGAGAAGAAGGACACATCTCCCAAAATTGTCTGAATGGGGATTTAGTAGAATTTCCGACAGAGGAAGTAGAGTATGACCCACAGGAAATAGAAGCCCTGATTGGAACGGAAAAGTCCAGGAAGAAAAGTAGATTGGATCCCAGGAACAACCCAATTTCTACAAAGAGAGACCTGAGTCATATCACATGTTACAGGTGCAAAAATTCAGGACACTACCACAATGATTGCCCAAAAGGGAAGATGAGGACCCCAGGAGGCTATATAATCACAAGGATACCTCGAGATATGTCAGGAGTAATATGTTTCCGTTGTGATGAAGCAGGGCACTTTGCCAGAGAATGCCCCAAGGAGACGAAGACTTGTGATAAATAGTTGAGTGCAACGAGAAATGTAGTAGTAGTGTGGACATTTCTTTTATTAGTGAAGTGTCGGATTGAGGCATGTAATGGAATGCAGGATATTGTAATAATTTGAGAATCAATAAAGTTAGCATCATTGGTATTGATTTGGATTCTATGAGTTGTTACTCTATGAAGAAAGATTTTGACCATTTTCGAGGATATGAGAAATATGGTCTATGGAAGATTGTGCATTTTAAAGGTGGTAGTACCCTGTGAGGAAACTTGACCCTTGGAAAAAGGTAATGATATTCCACGAAGTGGATTTCGAACAAAATAAGTATGAGTTTTATCTTGATATGTTGGATACCCCAAGAATATGAGGGTATGGAGTATTATTGGATGTAAAGGAGGTAGTCTATGAAATTGGAGACGGAGCATGTCTTCGTGTGTTCCCTCTGCGAGGAGTTAAACTATTGGAGTTAAGGGAAAGTTAGCCCCGAGATTTGTAGGACCATACCGAGTTTTGGAGCGTATGGGAGAAGTGGCCAACAAGCTGGAGTCACTCGAAGGACTGTCATGAGTTCATGATGTGTTTCACCTTTCCCAGTTGAAGAAGTGCCATGCAGAGATGGCCAATATTCCCCTGTAAGGACGCTTGACCCTGGAAAGGATAATGATGTTCCACGAAGTGGAGTATGTACTTCATAAGTATAAGTTTTATCTCGGTATGTGGGATATCCCCCGAGGATGAAGAGATAAATTACTATTGGATATAAAAGAGGTATGATGTTGGAAATATGTATCAATGGAAATTCCATGATGAGTCTGAGTAATCATGTCCTAGTTTGGTGCCAATAGAAGAAAGGAAGACAGTACAATTGGATGGATTTAAGAATACCAGGAAGTTGGATGTTGGATTAATGATCAGTTGCTCGATGATAAGTTCAAGAACTACAAGTGATGAGGTGGGCCCATAACCCACAGGCCCCAGGACCTGCCAAGAAGCAAGTACACTCTTGTTGTATGAAAACCCTGGAAGAAGTTACGATTTTATCGACAGACGATTTTATAGGAGTAACGCAAAAACCCGAGAGTTGTGAAGGAACGATAGATATTTGTTTGGCTTGCAGAATCCATGGATTTATCCGAACTTGGTTCGTCGACAAGAGAAATTCTGCAATGCTTGCGAGGATGACCGAGTGTTAGAATGCGAGATTCGCTAAACCATATACAAGGTAATGATTTGGGTGCGGGATGGATTGATCACCATACCGACTTACTCTTATTGTTCGCTTTGCTATATGGGATGGTAAATCTGAGTGACTTACCTATAGTAGAGTGACGACGATTTAAACCTTGTTTAAACCTTAGAATGGTATAGGTATTGTCCCTTGTGCACGGCAGTTGTTGCCAACCGTAGGTTATACGGTGAGGTTCAACCCAGACCCATTTCCTGCAGGAGAAACCGTAAATTGTTGACCACCATGAGATGTCGATAGTTGTTTAGTATTGGCGCCAGACCCGTCAGCTATGAAGACCTAGTCTCGGAATAACCTTACCGAGATGAAAGACAGAGGAATTGAGGAAAAGGTTATGCCGCTACTCAAAGAGCCAGAGAAGGAATTTTTCCGAGAATCTGAGAGACTGACACTGTCAACAACAAGGATGGAGTATACGAGTTTTGATGGAACCGTAACAATGATTCTAAGGGTGGTAGCACCCCAGACCCCGGTGATGATCAATGGATTTTGAGGAGACCCCCAAACCCTAACCTTTTTCTTTCTAGCCTCTCCGAATCTCGAGGACGAGATTCATTTTAAGGGTGGTAGGTTTGTAACATCCCAAAATTCTAAATTTTGGAATGTTATAATAAACAGATAGATTGGATTGATTGTTTGATTGATTGACTGAAAGTGAGTGAATTCGAAATCTTTTGAAAGTTAAATGAGAGGGAATAAAAGGACTTTCCCAAACTTTCATTTTGCTTTTATGATCTCCATAAATTCAAATTCTTTTCATCACAAAACCCTGGAGAGAAGATGACATGACTTCTTCCATTTATTTAAATGACAAGGGGTGTTGAAAATATTTGAATTTCATTTGAAAATATTTCCCGTTTCAGAAACTTTATGCAACTCAATGATTTTCACGAGAGAAGATAAAATGACTTCTTCAAAAAAAATATGAAATATGAGTTGGGAGTTTCAAAGGTCAAATTCAAAGTCCTTTTGGAAATCATTTTAGTTTGGAGTTATTTGAGTCTTATTCAAATTATTTTTCTCCAAAATAAAAATATACAGAAAATAGGGTAACATGATTCCCTACATCAAAAAATTGGAGAAAAATAAATTTGAAATCATTTTGGTATTTTTAAAATGATTTTTATTGGATTTTATTAAGGTAGAAGCACTGTTTGATTTATTAAACTTTGTGTGGATTTTATTTGACTTTACGAAAATGTTCATGCTGTAGGAAATATTTTGCTGCAAATTTTGATATATAATATGCGTATATAAAGTTTTATTTTTATTTTCTTTATTCAGTTTTTCCTTTCCTGTCTCTATTTAAAAAAAACTACATGCGCGTACTCTGTGACTATATGTCGCCCTCATGCGCAGTATAGTAGCTTTTGGTGCCCCATTGTTTTTTTCTGTTAAATAGGCCAGGCCCAGCCGGCCATATTCCTCCCCATATTTCTTTTCTATAGTTTTTTTATTTCTTTTCTTTCTTTTCAATTGCTAAAAAAAAAACTGCCGCGCGGCCGGCCGAACCGCTAAGGCCTTTAGGCCCATGCGAGGCGCTCCCTTTTTGTGTTTTCGTCTACGTTTAGTCCCACATTGCCTAGCCTTTAACCCCTAAACCTCTTTTCCACCTATAAATATAGACCCATAGAGCCTCCAGAAATTATCCATTGCGGGTTAAATCAATATTTTGGTTTGACTAGCTAAAAAATATATTTCTCCTCTCCGGCGGGACTTTGGAAGTTGTCTCCTCACTCCGAAGTCGTCTTTTAGGTATATTTATTCGTTCTCTGTATTTATGCGTTAGACCTTTTTTTAGCCGTAGCTATTTTTCTTCTGCAAAACAGCTTGACCCTGATTTTTCAAATAGCCATAACTTTTTACTCGTTCATCCAAATTAGATGAAACCAGCGCCTATAATTTCGTCTTGTTTTCACCTATCCAGTTAACCTGTCACGTCAACTTTTTGAAATTTTCAAATTTCGAAATTTGTTCAAATTCATATTCAAACTTCTTTTGTTCATAACTTAAGTTCCGTAACTCCGTTTGAGTTGATTCTTTTTGCAAATCGAAGCTCTTGACCTAAACTTTCTGATAAGGCCAAATTCACATAATTTTGGTACTGTTAGAAATTGTTTTATATTGCAAGAGTTAATTGCTTGGTTTTGAAGTTTTCCGAATTGTTTTCCTCGTTCTTTCTGATCTTTTGAGTGATTGCTTATGTGTGGTTACCATTGCTTGCTTACGATAGATTGACCAGAGTGTGACGAGTAGATCTATCCAGAGTATTGAGTGCGAATCATCTTCATCAACATTGCAGGCAAGTAACACTTTGATCATACTTTTCCATACCCAGTTTTTTATTGCATTAGATCAATCCTCAAACATTGCATGGTTAGGATCTAATTAAATTGTGGGAATTGGGAAGTAGTTGAGGTAGTACCTATTACCTGTTCTCTTATCAAACCCTTGGGAGTTACTTCTACGTTGCTATTATATTGCCATGCTATGCTCGTAGACGTGGATTGGTTTTTGAGAGATATTCATGACAGATGTGAGATTGTTAATAATGGTTTACCTAAGGTGGCAACTAAAACTCACATCTGGGTGGATTGAGGCACCTGGAGAACCCAGTGTTGTCTGTTTGTTTAAGGACCGCCACCCAGGCCCAAAGGGATCATAAGATTATTCATGCTAGAAACTTCCGTGTGCAGCCACAAGCTATTATGGGCTCTAGCATAGTTGAGTAGGTTACATGATCTCTTGAAGAGGTGGGATAGCAGATGTAGGGGAAAGTAGGTGTACCGGTCCACCCGGAGTAAAGAGTGATTGTTCCTGAAAGACTGTGTCTCGGTCATCCGTTTCTCAAACATCATGCAGTGCGAGAATCAAGCGGAGGCGATCGAGTCTTGTGGGGAAAAGTGCGCAAACCTCTGCAGAGTGTACAAACTAATCATGATTAGCCGTGTCCCCGGTTATGGACATCTTGAGTATCTAGTTCTTGGATTATCCCATTGATCTCATCATGTTACTTAATTTAAATTTGATTTGGGTTAAATCACGTTCTTAATTGGGATTGAGATGCTGTCAACCATCTCAATGTTTCACAACCACAATGGTAGTTAAATAAAATTTATTCCTTTGAAGTAGGGAAAAATTGCCTTTTCGCAAAAACATTATAACCATAGAGCTTTTCCACCAGCCATATATGCATGTAGTGATAGCCTTTGTTCATCATTTCTCTATGGTGTGAATTTGCCAACATATTCCATGTGCTGACCCGTTTTCGGGCTGCAACGTTTCATGTTGCAGGATTCTTACGACGAGTAAGTGATACGTTAGGGTTACGATTTCTACACTCAACTTTGCCGTTGGTGTTGATGGGAATCCACAACCTTGTTACTTCCGCTATTTGGATTGAGGTAATAGTATTTACGATACTTTATACATGTGATTTACCTCTGTTATAAATCCTCGAGTACTGTGTGTGTCAGCATACCGATCCAGGGATGACACTTAAGCACAGAGACTTGATCCATTCGGGTCGGGTCGCTACAATTTTCCATCTCCTCTGGCTCGGAGTCGACTTCACCAAACTTGAAGACTAGTGGCAGATGATCATTCCGCGCCATGGCGTTGGTGGAGGTCTGTAGGAGGGAGGGGAATGGGAGGCGAACAGTAAGGCCGCCTGTATTAAACAGCGGCTCGGGCGCCATTAATGGAGAGGAAGGCGGGCGGCCGTGGAAGTCAAAGGGCTCGCTTCCTAGTGAGCCTGCGCAGCGTACAAATCGCACGCTTCCCAGTGATCCTGTGCATTGGAGGACAACTTGCACGCCTCTCGGTCAGCATGCGCACTGAACTGCGCTCGCACGCCTCCCTTTCAGTCAAGCAGCTGTCTACACGGCACCTCCTATAGCCATTAAAACCAAGACACGGCATCACGTGAATGGTTAACAGAACGCACACGATTTCAATTATACAAATGTTTGAGATATTAAAGTGGCAGCTATTTTTTCATAATGCCCTTGTTGGCTGTTATTCGAGTGCGCCTTCTCTCAAAATTTACACAAAAAATACCACAACATGGCGAGTGTCATTCCATGATAGCTTGCCAAGTTTCATGAATTTCAGATGAGTTTTGGATTTACTAGAATTTAAAAACAAAGTATCTCAACGTTTTGCCGGCAATCAACAGTGCCCTGGTGTTTGAAATTCATTCCCATTTCTTGCATGGAACCTAAGCATGCACCCAAGGACACATATTTGATTTTTCAACCAATTTATATGCACTGGAGCATGTGCACGTAGTTCAAATTTGAATTATGCACATAAAATGCCTAGAAAACCTAGTTAATGTATAAAAATGTCCAAACGAACCCGAAAAATTCCAAATTTAACACAACACTCTTGTTGTTCTATGTTGACACTAGAAATTTTTTGAAAGCAATAAGAGGCAACGGTCATTGTTTCATCCCCAAAGGTGGCATGTTCCCTACCGAAACCATTAGGCTTGTCGTGAGAAGCTCTGATTTGTGAGAAGCTTATACCCAAACCTGCCCCAAATGGGACAAAAAATTTACCACGGCATGTTGATGCCGCTCCATGATAGCATGCCAAGTTTCATGAATTTCAGATGAGTTTTGGATTTACTAGAATTTTAAAACAAAGTATCTCAACGTTTTGCCGGCAATCAACAGTGCCCTGGTGTTTGAAATTCATTCCCATTTCTTGCATGGGACCTAAGCATGCACCCAAGGACACAAATTTGGTTTTCAACCAATTTATATGCACTGGAGCATGTGCATGTAGTTCAAATTTGAATTATGCACATAAAATGCCTAGGAAACCCAGATAATGTATAGAAATGTGCAAACGAACCCCGAAAAATTCCAAAAATTAACATAACACTCATGTTGTTCTATGTTGACACTAGTGAAAAACTAAAATCAAGAAGAGGCAATGGATATCGTTTCGTCCCCAAAGGTGAAACGTTCCCTACCGAAACCATCAGGCTTGTTGTGAGAAGCTCTGGTTTGTGAGAAGCTTATACCCAAACCTACCCCAAATGGGACAAAATTTTTACCACGGCATGTTGATGTCGCTCCATGATAGCATGCCAAGTTTCATGAATTTCAGACGAGTTTTGGATCTACTAGAATTTTAAAACCAGCACTACTGCATGATGCTGCTAACGCGACACTACGATCAGAGACCCTTCGACGAAACTGTGTGTGATGCAATAATCGCAAACGATGGTGTAAAATAACCATCAAAAAGGGTGCAAACCATTTGCCATGGTGAGCACATCAAACACGGTTCAGATTTTAGTTGCGTGTGTGATGCTGAGAATACAGTTGATCCATACGAACTGTTTGCGATTAGGCAGAACAACAAAAACGGGCAACCATATCAATGTGTGTGCGATATACGGCATACAGTTCGGTCCGATGAACTGTTTGTGATGACCGAGGTGAACACAAACGATTTGGCGTAACAAGATGTGTGTGATACCCGACAGACAGTTCGGTAATCAGAATTGTGTGCGATCATTATAGACAGCCCATACGGACTTTTTTTGTGAATTGTGTGCTCGTCAGGGCACACAGTTCAACAAACCAACCTATGGGCGATAATGTAGAAGATCTTTGTCGAATACTTATTACTAACCATCTGCGATGAGATTGACAGGATAAACAGAGATAACAAATTAATATGAGCGAACGGAAATAGAGATATGTACAGTCTGCTTAATTTAGTCGTTCTTGTTGTTGTTGTTGTTGGATGGCCCCGCGATATCGTCTTGGCGAGGACGCTTCTTGCTGCTGACGATTGGCTTTTCATCGCCACCGCCGTCATCATCATCGTTGCTATCATCATCATCGTCGTTGCTGTCTTCGTCCTCCTCCTCCTTGTTCGACCATTCCTCCTCTTCATCATCGTCGTCCTCTTCTCTGTCCTCTGACGGCTCCTTGTCCGTCTAGTTGTCGTCTGATGACTCCGGAGGCGGCGCCCTTCCATGATCCGGATACAATTGAGGTCTGGGCTCGACGCCAGACTCATGGAAGACGAGCGGGATGATTGCGATGTTGACCTATCATCGGGCGCCAGACTGGTTGCCGAACTGTCGTCCTCGTTGTCGCTCGACATGGTTGCAGAGTGTGTGCCAGTGTGTAGCGCGGCCTGCCGGGGACGATGAAGATGGTGGACACTTAAGCGGGGTATGCAGAGAAGAGGAAATGCCAATTGAAGTGGGGGTTGACGTATTATCTAACCGCTGATATAATCAACCTCAATTATTTGTACCCAGTCGCTCCAAATTCCCGGGGTTGCGCAGGACTCCTATTGGCAGGTTTATTTTTTCAGGTCAAAAAGAAGGAACAAGTTTTGGGATTATGCACCGGTACCGGTACGAACGGAATAGGACAGTTGGCAAGCAATACATTGAGCTCTTCTTATTGATAAAGCCAGTAATAATCAAACTACAAAGAAAAAAAAATACAAAGGAAAATATCTGCACGAATCTTTGCGTAACATCAATGGCACATTACTTAGAGCACATCTAGATGTGCTTTAGAAATACTGTCAAACAAAAACCCCTAATCATCATTGCAAACAGCGCAAAGACCATGGCTAATGCGACAACCAGAACTACACATGCTAGTTCCTTCTTGTCTCCTGCTTTCATCTTTTGCCTGTGATTGATTCTTTCTTGCTTCATTGTACTAATTGTACATTCCAGATCAACCAGTTTCTTCTTCAGCTTTACGTTTTCTTCTGCGAGCTTGGTGATAACACTCCGAGCCCTGCCATGCCATTCTTCATCCAGCCAGTTAACAAAGGCACAAGCCTCATATCCCTGCCAATGTTAAATAGTATTCAGGATGAGCGGTGGCATTAACTGAAGTAAAATGATGAAATTAGCACTAACCTCTAAGGGGCAACTGAGAAACCGCCCGCCAATGTCGAATCCCTCCGTGCATACACGTCGAGCGGGAGTGTGCCCGTGCACACAACTCAGCTTTTGGTACTTCTTGGTGGCGCAAAACTCGGAGTCGAACTCGTGTTGCGGGAGTCTGGAGTCATGCTCTAAATCCGGTGGCAGATCTCTTTCCTGGGGGGAGGGGGTGTCATTCAGGACGGATTCAGCAAGGAGCTAACTTTGGACATGCTAAAAAAGACCGGGATAGATTGGAACCTAACAGGACGATTCGGATCCGTAGTACACTCGCCTTCTGATGACCTTAGGAAAGTGCTCGGCGGCGACCGCTGTCGTGGTGGCGATACGAGCAGGAGCAGCCGCACCAAAACCATCAGCACCACTCGTCCGCATTCCCCCAATGTCAGCACCACGCGAGGGAATTTGGACGCTATGTAGGGATTTGGGGGAAATGGGGAAACTGTGGGGATAAGCTAACGGTCGGGAACTACTTATGGCACTATATTTTTTATACGACACACTGTTTATACATGTCGTTTGTGTTAGGTATTACAACGTCACACACGATTTCCGCACCAAACCGTGTGAGAAGACAACGTAGGTTAGACACGGTTGCCGTTACATAACCGTATGTGATGTACTACCCTCCATATAATTGAGTTACAGTGATACCGTGTAAACAACCGCTCTGGGATATCCGTAAAAAAACCACTCTAAGAGGTCAATCCTTGGTCAGTGTGCGGTGGCGGCGTCATAGGAGGTCAATCCTTGGTCTGCGGCGGGAGATAGGAGGAGCTCAACCATCGAGGTTGGCGGCGGCGTGATTCGAGCACATCCATCGCGGTCGATGGCGGGAGAGTGGAAGTCGAACTTCAGGCGGCAACCGCACTAAGCTTTGCTCCTCGACCCTGCTGTCTCGGCGTGCCGCCGCATCGCGCTTCTCTGTCTGCTGGGTGGAGGTCACCGCGCAGCTAATTAATTAAGGTATTGTTTTCGTGAGTGGCTTAATTAAGGTATTCAATTCCTAAGGGTAGTGTTGTACTAGTACTGTGCGTGTAAATTGACTGGCCATTAATTTTTGTCATTGCACGTTTGGATAACAACATGGAGCGCCCTCAGTAATTATGAGAATAAAACCTTGTGATTTATGCACGCATCTTTGGGCAGCAGTTAATCAGTGTATTAATGTTGTTTTTTGTTTTTAATTACCATTCGTGTGGTGCAGATTGAACGATCTCGATGGATGAAGAATCGGAAAACCTCAGATTTTATCAGTGGCGTGAAAGAGTTCATGAATTTGGCTGCAAGTACAAAGAGGAGAATTGGTGATGCGGATTACATCCTGTGTCCATGTACTGATTGTGCCAATACAGAGTCACATGAAGTTGCAGATGTCCAGTTGCACTTAGTCTCTAGGGGATTCATGGATGGATGTACACGTTGGACCAGGTACGGTGAAGAGGAGGTCATGGATGAAGATACCCAGGGCAGTGAGATGCCAAACCCCGATCAGTGTCACATGGATGTTGAATCTAACATCGAGGCAGAGGCGTCAAGCTACCAATGGAACACCGGAAAGCCGAAATGCCCACTTGAAAACCAAGACGTCGACGTAGATGACGACGATCTTGATGTGCCAGATTTTGCTGCTATGATTGCAGATTTCGAGGGCCCAAAAAAGGATATGATTGGGTACAAGGATCTGCCAACCATTGATGCGGACTCCAAGAAAGAACTGTATCCAGGTTGCAAAAAGAAATATTCCAAGTTGAGTGCCACCCTGGCGCTTCTCAGATTTAAAGCAGCAAACGGTCTATCAAACAAGGGCTTCACAGAGATGTTAGGTCTTTCCAAAGAAATTCTTTCGGAAGATAAATTTCTCCCCAGAAGAACGAATGAAGCGAAGAAAATTGTTTGCCCATTTGAAATTGAAGTACAGAAGATACACGCTTGTGTGAATGATTGTATATTGTACCATGGTGAGTACAAAGATTTGCGTGCATGTCCCACATGCAAGCATGCACGATAAAAGCGCAGGAGAGCAAAGGACAAGTACAAATTGACGACGAGATCAAGACAAGAATCCCATTCAAGGTTGTTTGGTACTGGCCTTTAATTCCAAGGTTGAGGCGTTTGTTTGCAAACCCTAGAGAGGCTAAGAGGTTGCAGTGGCATCATGATGAGCGAATCGCGATAAGTTTATGAGGCACCCGAAAGATGGGGCTCAGTGGGAATTAATCGAGAACAAGTATGTAGACTTTGCCAAGGATCCTAGAAGTATATGGCTCGGGGAGTGTACTGATGGGATGAATCCTTTTGGCGATATGAGCACCAATAACAGCACATGGCCGGTGCTTTTGTGCATATATAACCTAGCTCCTTGGTTGTGTATGAAGAAAAAATACATTATGATGTCAATGATTATCCAAGGCCCAAAGCAACCTGGAAATGACATCGACATTTACTTTCAGCTACTGGTAGAAGAACTGCTGATAGTGTGGATAGATGCGCCTGCTGTAAAATTTTATGATGCTTACAGAAAGGAGATTTTTGATCTACATGCGATGCTGGTGCACACCATTCAAGATATGCCGACATTAGGCAACACATCGGGGCAGAAAACAAAGGGATATGTAGGGTGTGTCACATGCATGGATAGGACAGCTAGCAGAAGACTTCCCAACTGGCACAAAACCGTGTATTTGCGTCATCGTATGTTCTTACAAAAAACTCACCCATACCGAAAGATGAAAACTGAATTTGATGGTATGGCAGAGGCAGGTGTGGGCCCAAGACCCAATGAAGGGGAGGTGGTCCACAACATGGCTAAAAAAATTAATGTTGTGCTTGGCAAGAACAACCCTTTGACGGTGAAACAAACACCCAAGGGTCAAGTGTTTAAGAAGAAATCGGTGTCTGGAAATTACCTTACTGGGAGATTCTACGTGTATGTCACTACATCGATGTCATGCACGTAGAGAAGAACATATGCGAAAGCATCCTTGGTACTTTGCTCAAGATTAAAGGTAAAAGAAAGAATGGTGATGGTTCACGGCTCGATATGCTTGCTGATCAATCAAAACGCAAGAGTGAAGCAGAAGATGATGACAAATTCATCAAAGCTCGCCAGAGTTACAATTTCAGTACAAAAGAAGCAATACAGTTCATCACCTATTTGTTGTCAGTTAAGACACCCTCTTCCTACTGCGCAAACATCAGAAGTCTAGTGGATGTGAGCTCAGGTAAAATGAAGTTGGGACACATGAAGTCACATGATTGCCATATAATGTTGACACAAATCCTCCCGGTGGCCATCAGGAATCTGATGGACAAAGATATAAGAAACACACTCATTGACCTCTATGATTTCTGCAACCAACTATGGCAGAAAGTTGTAGATCCTAAAGAGTTGGATCATATGCAAAATGATATTGCAAGAATATTGTCCAACCTAGAGATGTTTTCCCACCGTCATTCTTTGATGTCATGGTCCATCTCACTGTGCACCTTGTCGAGAAGACAAAGTATTGTGGTCCCGTGTTTCTTCGCAACATGTATCCGTTCGAGTGGTTCATGGGAATACTGAAGCGCTTTTGTCGGAACCGAAACCATCCAGAGGCAAGCATCCTACAAGGTTATATCGCGGAGGAGGTGGTTGAATTTCGCACCGAATACATGAAACGAAGACCTATAGGTTTGCCTCTCTCTCGCCACAAGGGAAGGCTGAAAGGTAGGCCGGTCCTTGCTGGCACGCAAATGGCTGCACCCAGAGAATTGGCAGAGAAAGCCGATTTGATGGTACTGGTTAACAACCCAGTTCTCAGCGCTTATGCCGAAGAACACTTGGCGGAGATACGCCAAAGCTTCTTACCAATGGTGCCTTCATTAGATGTGGAGATGAAGGAGCACACTAAGAACTACGCCAAATGGCTGAAAAATCGTTTGGCACAAGGATCCATCGATGACATTGCTACGTGGTTGGCACAAAAGCCATCACCTACGGTGTTGACGTACCAAGCATATGACATAAATGGATACACGTTCTACACCGAGGAACGTGATCAGAAGAACTCATATCAGAACAGCTCTGTTCGAATAGAATGCATGACTGTAAATGAAGCTGAGAAGAGGGTATACAATGGAACTGTTGTGGAATTGTCACGGCAGATGTCCTAGTGTGACGACTTAGTCGTGAGGCCATCGCAGCGTGGTTAGCTTAAAAGGGGTTAAACGGGACAAAGGACACAAAAAGTTTATACTAGTTCGGCCCCTTGCGGTGAAGGGAAAAGCCTAATCCAGTTTGAGGTGGTATTGCTTATGTCTCGATTACCAGGGAGCGATTACGCTTAACCTAGCTTTCGATCTGTTGTCTCTTGCCCTAAGTCGCCGCCGGGTCGTCCCTTTATATACACAGGTTGACGCCTGGCGGCTCACGGAGTACCGGCCGGCTCATAAACAACGTGTCCGGCTCGATGACTAACTGTACATGCCTTATAATACAAGTCATACACATATAGCGGTTTACACTGATTGGGCCTTAAGTCGCCTTTGGGCTTCAGGCCTTCAATGAGTGCGTAGTGAACTACTGTCTTCAGTATCCTCCTAGGCTTCGCCTTGTTAAACTGCCATGGGCTTAACCCGGCCCCCTCCTGGGTGGTTTAAATCCAATAGTTATATCCCCAACATTAGGCCCCAGGTTGATTTGAATTTGTTCATATCAAATCTTCAACACTTCGAAAAATTCTTTCCTTGTTATTCTTGCGAAACCTGGTAACTCGCCGTGACGTCATCTTCCAGGATCATGGTAACTCGTTGTGTCGTCATTTGCCATTAATACTGCACAAAACTCAAATCTTAATAAATCTTCTCCTTTAATGAATCTATGAAAATCGAGGCGTATGTACTGTCATATATCCATTTTTGGCCTCCTCGATTCCCGCGCATGTCACTTATCCCCTTGCCTTATAAATAGGGCCAGGGGCCCTTTCACTTTCCCCCTCTGCCTCTTCGTCTGTGTCTTCCACCTCGCGACGCCCCAACACTCGTGCTCTTCCGCCGCCGTCGACCTTCGCCTCTGCTCCAACAACAGCCGCTGCATCGACCTGATCTGACCAGATTTCGTCCGCGCACCTGCGCTGTTTCAACGGCCCTGGTTAGTTCTTCTTTTTCCTCTTCCCATAGATCTGTTAGGGTTTCAACGAGTTCGTCAGAGTTCATCCTCGCTTTCCACTGTAGTTTGTGATTTTGATTCGAACTTGGTACTCCTCCTATACTGTGGTAGCCATAGCACTCCTTTTTACTATTTAGAATGCCTCCTCTACATAAGAAAACCGACCTGGACCCATGAACTGCTTGAATATTGGTATTTTAGGTTTGAATATTTTTTCATTAACTGAAACACCGCAGATCCGAAATCATAGCATCAATCTGTGAAACTTGTTTTTCTCAATACTTAGCGATTTTTTCATCCTCAGATCTGTACTTTCAATATCTGTATGGGCGCCTTAACTCAGAAATAGTATCCTGCCAGGTATCATTAGTCCCCTCTTAAGACGCCAATAGTTCCTTGTAGCTTTATAATGTCAATCTCCGGCTTAAGACATATGCATGCTTCATTATTGTCTACCTTTTAACTATAAGCCGGCTTAACCATGTAATCTTGAACCGGCTTAATCTTTCTTTCACATCCTTGGAAAAAATGGCTAAGACATATACGTCTTGTAATTGGGTCAAATCCCGTGTTACCGAAGAAGAACTGAACAACTTTGTCGCCACTGGCGCCTTAGCCAAAAAAGAGATCATCCATTGGAGAGCTCCTCGTGAAGAAGTTCCTCCTCAATCAAAAGATGGAGAAGTGATTGTTTTTGCTGATCACTTGGGCCGAGGGTTTAGCCCACCCGGCTCAAAATTTTCCGTGACGTGCTTCATTTCCTCCAACTACGCCCTCAAGACGTCGGACCCAACTCTGTATCTAACATCTGCAACTTCCAAGTATTCTGTGAAGCTTATCTTCAGGAGCCCACAATTGATTTATTCAGGGAGTTCTATTACTTAAACCGCCAAACAAAATTTGTTGACGGGCCATGCCAAGATCTTGATGGAGTCTCAATTCAGAAAAGGAAAGAAGTCAGCTTTCCCCATGCCAAGCTACACAGTCACCCCAAAGACTGGAACCGGACTTGGCTCTACTGTCAAGATACATCTCCAGCTGGTGAGAATCCTCTACCGGGTTACCGTGACCACCGACTTAGCAACAAACATCCACTCCCCCAACGGCTTGATGCCAAGGAACGGTCTAAATACGCACCGGCCTTTTCAAAGCTTAGAGCCTTTATGGCAAATGGCTTAACTGGTGTTGATTTTTTTCCGGTGCTGGCTGTCTTGGAGTATCTTGCCATTAAGCCGTCGCCCCGGCTTAATGTGCGAATACACTGGTGACACAAAAGACCCTCAGTGCCATTGTGACATTCAACTGTCTGATGCGGAAATTACCGAAGCCACCAAAAAGTTGTTGAATGAACCTATGAAGGAGTGCAGCAAAACCGAACTTAGTCCTTTCTGCACTTTCAATAAGCCGCCAGCTGTAAGAGTAACACATTTTCTGCTTAGTCCATATTTTTGATACCGACTTATGATATTTTCAATCTTAACAGGCTGATGATCCATTTTGGAAAAGGAAAACGCAGGATAAGCCAGCCAAACCGGTTCGGACCAAAACCAAAGCCACCAAGAAATCTACCAAGAAGGCCACCGACTTAAACATTGGCGATGAAAATGATAATGAGTCAAAGGTAGAACTTGACTCTCTTGGCTCCTTTTTCATACATCTCATGACAATGTTTGTTATCAGGATGACGCAGAGGCCAGCCGTGCAGGTGACGCAGAGGTAATTATTCTTTCTTCCGGCTCAGAACCTCTGCCAACACAGAGAACTCGGCAAGCAAGCAGGAAAGTAAGCTTTTCTCACCCTCTAGCTCACTTGGATCCCAACTTTCTTTTGAAGAAACAGCAACACGAAGCTCGCCGAGTCACCCGGCATAGTGGTGGTCAAATCACCTCCTCCGGCTTACCAAACACGCCGGTTCGCAAACGCCACACAGAGGTCTTAAATATTTATGATATACTTTATCCCAAGGCGGGTCATTTCCGACAACCTCTTAACCCGTCTGATTCAAACTATCAGGGGTCATCTTTTTCCTCTTCTGGCGAGTCAATAGAAACACAAATCCCAACTTTCAAAATTGTACCTGGGTAAGAGTATACTCAATCACTAAAACTTTTATGCCTGATCATTATATTAACCTTTTGTACACTTCTTATTTTCAGGGGCCAGGCCAGACCTAGCAAGAAATCCAAGCTGAATAAGTCAGTGGGCGACTCTAATCCATCTGAACCCGAGAAACAACCCTCAGAACCTGCTAGCCCAATTGCTGATGCCACCCTTAATGATCCTCCACCACAAGATCATGAAGCTTCTCCAGATGATATAGATGTTGATCCGGCTTTCTCTAAGCCGCCAAGCCCAATTACACCTGCTGAGAAGACTGACGATGTTCTTATCACTGGATTTGGATTCACAGCTCTGGGTCAACCCTCCATCCTATCCAAGCACAATGCAAAAGAAGAAACTTCTGCTGAAGAGAAAGGCAAGTGGAAGGTATACTTGGAGAGCTACACTCATTTCAGTGCCCAAGACCCGCACTCTGGTTATCTAAACCGTCTGTACACTAGCCGTGACTTTGAAGCCGGCTTAGTGAACTTGATGAAGGAGCACTATGAGGTAAACACTGCAACTCCTTGTTATACAAATCTTCTTCCCCTTAGCCGCCAAGTTTATTGGATATGATAGAATAACATATGCTGTAAACTTCAATAGCTCCATAGATCAACTCCAGTAGCCCCCAAGGGCCGGTTTATATTTGCAATATGAATCGGGACTTTATAATACCAGCACTTCAACTTTGCACCTATAGCCCCCAAGGGCCGGCTTAATAAATATGTTAAGCCGGGACTTTAACTCAGCAAGAATCAACATTGCATCCGTAGCCCCTAAGGACCGACTTAACAAATATGTTAAATTGAGACTTATCATCTTGACTGAGATCCATAATCCCATTTATACCCTTCGTAGGCCGGATCATTATCGTTTGTCCGGGCCAGCCAATGAGTTCATTTTTGACAAGAGCAATATGCATTAGCCCTCAAGTGCCAAGTATAATACTTGTATTGTGCTTGGGACTTCATAGTAGTGTTAAGAAGCAATAGACATTAGCCCCCAAGTGCTAAGTATAATACATGTATTGTGCTTAGGACTTCCGATAAATTCAGTGCCTCTCATTTACTGTTTTACCTTTTGTAGACTGAGCTTAGCAGTAAAGAATCTCAAGTCGTCGACCTTCAAGAAAATATCAAGTCTCAACAAGCAGAGACCTCCAAGGCCAAGGATGAATTGACTAGTGCCTTGGCAGCGATGGAGAAATTGAATGAAGGTTTCAAAGCTGAACAAGCTGGCTGGGATACGGAAAAGGCAGCCCTGCTGAAGAGGGTGAAGACGCTGAAGCAGCCCTTAAACTGATAACTGCAGAGCTTGCCGGCTTAAAACAGCAAATAAATGCCATGACTGCTGCCGTTTTTGGTAAATATCTCTCTTAATCTTTTTTAACATATGTTAACCAATGTGCTCCGGCTTACCATCATTCTTGATAAAACAGGATCCTGGGTTACCCATCTTGGCTCAGACATGCAGAAAAAATTGAAAGCCGCCTATACGCTCATAGAACAGTTATATACTGGCGCACAACGGGTTATCTGCACAGCGGCTCACAACAAACCGGCTCCAACCCTTATCAAGGATACATTGGAAAAGCTATCAATGCTGCCTGCGCAGATTGAAGAGTTGAAGAACTCAGCTGCGAGAGCCGGTACACTGACCGCGCTATCCAGGGCAAAAGCGTGGCTAGCAGATCTTGAGCCGGCAGACTTGGCAAACGGCTGCCCGAGCATAAAAGAAGATGGGACACCCTTCAACGCGGATGACTTTGCTGCCATTACAAGGGAAATGCGTCCGTTGGCTAGCAAACTGGCTGCAGACACTGATCGTACACATTACCAGCCGGTTTACGATGCCAACAATAAGAAGATCAAGGCACCGACTCATGATGCTCTGTACCTGACTCCTCCGATCCGTAAGCACACTTATGCCCCTGAAGTTGATCCATCGACACTTAATAAATGATGAAGCTGTATTCAGAGCTTTAACTGGGATCGATTGGGCAAACACTAACTTCCAGCCATTGGGTGAAGAGGAGGAAGATGAGCCGGCGTTGGACGATCCGCAATCTTCAACTCAGCAAGGCCAATAATCATAAGCCATAGGCCGGCTTTAGCGTCTACTTTTTTGCAAAACTGCTAAGATATTTATTCCTTTGGGGCATCAGATGCCTTTGTAATAGGCTAGATAAAACCCTTGATATGCCATGCCATCATGCATGTTTTGTCATGCAAACACCGTTGATTCGCCAAAGGAAAATCTGTTACTGATGCTTATAACATCATCACTTTGATTCTGTTCCTGCATACAAACAGATCACAAGTGTCTTGGCAGTTTACCACAGGACGGGTCATAATACCCTATATAAACCACTGGTGACGAAAAACAGTTCATAACCAGGGTCGGTTCAATCATAATTGGATATAATCAAAAATATCATACTTGTGATATGTGATCAAACTGCCGGCTTACCATACCAATGCAGTAAGGGTGATAACCCAAAACTTAGAAGACAATACTTCCAAGTATTTGTCGGCGTTCTGGGAACGGGGGTCCCCAGACTTGCCTGCCTGCGGCCCACGGCGTGGCTGAGCCAGCAGGCCGTGCGGCCCATCTTCATCTACAAGGCATCCAAGACCCTCGCGAGGCGGACGACGCAAGACCTCCTCTGGAGTGGCCTAGCCAGGAAGGCTCGCGAGGAGTGGAGATATCAAGGCGGGGCGAAATCTCACGAGACCCTCGTGACATGAGCCATGACGCACGGCACCAGGCGGGCGCCAGCGCGCGCAGCGTCCTTGTTTCCTCTTTGGTGCTAAGGAGGCAAGCGCAGGCAAAGAGTACTAAGGCATCATGCAAAGGTTGCTATATTGGTGCAACGAGACCAAGACCAGGAGGACGGCAAGACGGAGGTCATCGTGGAGCCCAAGACGGCGTCACCACCAAGGCTTTTCGCAGGCGAAGACCACTTTTGTCAGGATAGCTTGTACTAGCTGTCCCCCTTCAAATTTGCCCGCCGTTGTTGGCTCCCTTCCCGCTCATTATTTGGGAAGAGGACCAGGGCCTCTATAAATAGGTTGAGCCACCATAGAGGCGGGGCATCGAGCAATTCACCCAGCTCTCACCCGCAAAGACACCAAGCACAAGAACACCTCAACCTCAGGAGGTGGTTCTTCCCTTGTAACTGTTCATCATCAGCCCAAGAGGCAATCCACCACCACCACACTGGAGTAGGGTATTACACCACAACGGTGGCCCAAACCAGTATAAATCTCGTGTCTTTCTGTGTTGCGAGTTCGTCGAGTTCGTCCGCGAGATCTTAGCGAGCTAGGGCGTGGATCGGTAGGAGAGAAAGACTTCGCGCACACCCCAGTGTTCGAACCTTAAGGGTTTGCCGGAACCCCACATCCGACATTTGGCGCGCCAGGTAGGGGTGCGCCATAGCTTCCTTTCCATCCGATTCGCCGCCCCGTCGTCTCCATGGCGGACGCTCGCCGTGCTCGAGCTGAGCGTCGGGCTGCCCTCACCGCCCGTGTCGCTCAGACGGCTCCCGTTGGCGGGCCATCTCGTCGTTCTCCGTCTCCTGCAGCTAACACTGCCACCGGCCCAGCGGGGAACGAGCAGCAGGCTTCTTTGCTGCATCCTTCGGTGCGGCAGGATGGCCGCACTTCTACTCCATCGCTGACCCCGGCCGGTTCTTCGTCTCACGCGCACCGCGCTCCCATGGAGGCACGGGCCGCGCTCCTCGTGGCAAATGAGCTCTTGCGCTACTGCCCGGTCGACGACCTCTATGAGGAGTGGCTCGACCGCGTAGCTGAGCTCGTTCGCGCCGCGGGGGGCTCTCCGGCGCTGTCCCTTTCTCTGCCTCCCCCTCAGCTAGCCATGGGCGGCGAGGATCGTGGCGTGCCCCCACCACTTCAGCCCCAAGACGGTGCCTTGGCACCAAGGCGCGCGGCTCCGCGGCGTGATCCGCCACGCCCGGCGCCCGCGCGCGAGGGAAGTTGCCAAGAAATCCCGCGGCCGCGAGAAGCCGCACCAGCGCTCCCCGCGCCACCTCGTCAGGACCGCGCGCCGCCTGCAGCGGCGCAGCGCGGACCTCGTCAAGATCAAGCTCCGCCTCCGAAGCGGGCCACGGCAACCACGGCCGGCTGCTGCGCCTTCACCCCCGAGCTGCGTAGCGTCGCCTAGCCAAGCAAGTTCAAGCCGGATCTGCCTCCTTGCTACGACAGCACCGCCGACCCCGCAGAGTTCCTGCAGCTCTATGAGCTGAGCATCGAAGCGGCCAACGGGGATGAAAAAGTCATGGCGAACAGGTTTCCCATGGCTCTCAAGGATGGGGCACGCTCCTGGTTCCTGAACCTGCAGCACGACTCGATCTCCTCCTGGGAAGAGATGCGCGACCGCTTCGTCGCCAACTTCCAAGGCACACGCGACCGCCCACCGGCCGCGAGTGATCTGCGCCGCATCAAGCAGCAACCGGGAGAGACCCTCCAGAAGTACATCCAGCGCTTCAACAACACCCGCCTCAAGATTCCCAAGGTCACGGACGAAGCCATCATCTCCGCGTTTTCTGACGGCGTTCGTGACATCAAGATGAAGGAAGAGCTCGCTATCCACGGGGAGCTCTGCACATCTCAGGAGCTGTTCAACCTGGCAACCAAGTGCGCAAAATGTAAAAGCAGTTCTCGGGCCTAGAGCTGCAGCATGTGCCCTGGGGCACCAACAAGGAAGCCGACGACATCGCCAAGAGAGCATCCAAGCGGCAACCGCAAGAGCCCGATGTCTTCAAAGAGCGGCTCTTCAAGCCATCAGCAACGCCACCTCTTTCAAGCACGGCCCAGCCTCGGGAGGAGCTCCCACAACCCCCGGCCACGGGAGCCCCAGCTTGTGGCCCGACCTCAGGAGCTCGGCTGTTCTTGGCGCTTGAGCCGCAGGAGGAGTGCTGGACCAAGGAATTCAAAGAGTACCTGGTGCACGGGACACTGCCGGAGAAGGAAGAGGACGCGGAGCGCGTGGCCCAGCAATCCACGGCGTACTGTATCCAAGACAGCGAGTTATACAGGAAACGACCGAACGACGTCACGCTGCGCTGCATCTCCAGCGATCAAGGAAGGGAGTTGCTGATTGACATACACGGTAGTGACTGCAGACACCACTCGTCGTCATGGACCCTCGTCGGCAAGGTGTTCCGCAGCGGATTCTATTGGCCTACAGCACTCAACGACGCGGCCGAGCTGGTGAAGTCCTGTGAAGCTTGCCAATTCCACGCCAAGCAAATCCATCAGCCTGCTCAGGGCCTCCAAACCATCCCGCTCACATGGCCGTTTACGGTCTGGGGGCTGGACATCCTAGGCCTGTTCCCCCGGGCGCCAGGGGGTTACCGCTATCTCTACGTCGCCATCGACAAGTTCACCAAGTGGGCGGATGTGGAAGCCGTGCGTACCATCCCAGCTGGCTCTGCTGTCAAGTTCATCAAGGGCCTCGTGAGCCGCTTCGGGGTCCCCAATCGTATCATCACAGATAATGGCTCGCAGTTTACTAGTAACCTCTTCAAAACCTACCGTGCTAACCTTGGAATGCAGATCTGCTATGCTTCGGTGGCGCACCCCAAGAGTAATGGCCAGGCCGAGCATGCCAACACGGAGGTCCCGAGGGGCCTCAAGACCAGGACCTTCAAGAAGAAGCTAGAGGCATGCGGCCGGGGCTGGCACGACGAGCTTCAGTCCGTGCTGTGGTCCATCCGCACCACCGCCACCAAGCCAACGGGTGAGACTCCATTATTCCTCGTCTACGGAGCTGAAGCAATCCTTCCTCACGAGGTCAAGCATCGCTCCGCACGGGTCCTAGCGTTCGACGAAATGCAGCAGGACGCCATGCGGGGGATGGATCTCGTGCTGGGGGAGGAACACCGTCGCGAAGCTGCATTAAGGGAGGCAAGGTACCAACAAGCGCTGCGGTGATACCACTGCCGCAACATCCGCTCTAGGACGCTCGAGGTGGGCGACCTCGTCCTGAGGCGGGTCCTCTCCAGAGAAGGGATGCACAAGCTTTCGCCCATGTGGGAGGGCCCGTTCAGGGTCGTCCATGTCTCTAGGCCAGGTGCAGCGCGCCTGGAGACGCAGGATGGGATACCCATCCAGAACGCCTGGAACATCCAGCACCTCTGGAAGTTCTATCCACGAAGCAAGACCCAGAGCCTGAGAAGCAAGGCCCAGAGCCTGAGAAGAAAGGCCCAGAGCCTGTGAAGAAGGCCCGGTGCCTGTGAAGAATCGCTGCCCGTGACACTCTCACGTAATAATGAGTTGGGGCTGTACACGCCCCGGAGTCTCAGGAGCGCCGGCCTCAGGCCCTGGGGCTCCCTCCCACGCCTAGTGGACAACACTTAGCCCCGCGCCGGTGAGAAGACTTGAAGACTAGATTAGGTGCCGGACGTGGCTTTTCATTTTCTTTCCGTAGTTGGCTTGCTTTTCCTTAATCAAAGTTTGCCTCGGGCGTTCCTTGCTGATTTGGTTCCTTTGCCTCTCACTGCGTTTTTCTGGCTCGAATTTGCCTGTGTTCTCTCTCTCGCATGCCTCACGAGGGGGCTGGGCAGGCGCCCTCGCGAGCATTTTTTCTCCCTTGTGCCCTTCTCGCGAGCCACCCTCGTTCGAGCCCAAAAACCGGCGCACCTCTCCTAGTCTGTGCCCCTCGGGCACCGCGACACAAAGCGCCAGGTCAGGGCAAGGATGGACGTCAAATCTTTTAACGCACTTCCTAATGAGTCTTTCACAGTTCCTGAGCGAATGCATGCCACCAAGGCGAGATGGATGCGAAGAAATAAACGCCTCACGAGGAAGAGGGCGGCTTGAGCATACCAGGTTAAATTATCTTTGCGCAAAATAACGACACAGCACGGGGACAACACACATACTGTTATAACCGAGGAACCATAGTTCAATACACGCCCCTCTGGGCCCATACTGGTTTCATTCTTGATGCAGGAAAAGAGTAAAACAAAAGTAGCATTGCAGCGATCCGCGAAGACAGGCCCCTAGCGCTACCACGAGCCTAGCCGGATCCTTCCTCACGCTTCATGGAGGTGCGGCGACGAGACGACCCACTGCCGCCTTCGCAACGGGCGCGGCGGCTGGTCGTAGCCGCCACTGCTGGAGCTGTCGTCGGAGGAAGAGCCGCCATAGCTGGACGAGACACGGTCGCCGCCAAGGGCGGGCTCGCCCTCGTCCTCGTCGCGACCATCCCCAAGACTGAGCACCTCCTCATCGTCATTCGCCTCGGGGCAGCACCCGGCGCGGCGACCATCTTCCCCAAACACCCTCACATAGAGGGTTGATCCACCATCGTACCTGAAATGGAGGGTGCACCGCCTACCCAGGCCGCGTGCGCGGGCGAATGTCTGCCAGCCGCGGGCCAGGGCTATGTTGCCTGCGGCGGAAGTCTCGACCGCAACCCAAGAGGCCTTGCTGCAGTAGCCATCCGCCTATAGCCAGAGTCCGCCTCGACCAGAGGCCGGCAGTTCGCCGGCAAAGAAGCGCGGAAGTTGGAGCCAGTTGCCGGCCGGGTTCTCTGACCAGATGACAAACTCCGGTGACACCTCCGCCGTGTGGAAGCGCGGACGAGGAGGTCGCGCCACCATAGGGCGCCTCCCCTCATCAACTGGACCACCATGGCTAGGATGACCCACTCCGCGTGCCGCGGCGCCGTCACGATGATGGGCCACAGCGGGGGTCGCGGCATGCTTGCGCCGGCGACCATGGCCGCGCTTGGGCGCCGGGGAGCCGGGCCCCTCGCGAGGGGCCTTCCCCTTCTCGGCGGCGGAAAACTTCCTTCGTGGTGCCATGGGTGTCACTGCAAGCGATGGGGCGATGAGGAAGGAGCAAGCAAGCAAGGAAGAGATGCGCAACGGGGGCTCCACCCCCTCCCTATTTATAGCAGGAGAAGGCCAACCGGCGTCCCCCACGATCGCAGGTAATGATGGTCTTCCTTGCATGTCGCAGGGACCTGTCAAGTCGTGCAGTTGCCGAAGTAGCGTGGGAAGTGGAGACGCCCACGTCCAATCAACCGCCACGCGTCAACCGAGGCCGTAGGCTTTTGGGGCCTGCGGCGCTCCGAACTTGACCCTTGGCTTCGCCGCGAAGCCAAGCCCGAGCGCACCTCGGGCCCGGGGGCTACTGTCGGCGTTCTGGGAACGGGGGTCCCCAGACTTGCCTGCCTGCGGCCCACGGCATGGCTGAGCCAGCTGGCCGTGCGGCCCATCTTCATCTACAAGGCATCCAAGACCCTCGCAAGGGTCCAAGCCTCGCGAGGCGGACGACGCAAGACCTCCTCTGGCTCGCGAGGAGCGTAGATATCAAGGTGGGGCGAAACCTCACGAGACCCTCATGACGTGAGCCATGACGCACGGCACCAGGCGGGCGCCAGACGGGCGCCAGCGCGCGCAGCGTCCTTGTTTCCTCTTTGGTGCTAAGGAGGCAAGCGCAAGCGAAGAGTACCGAGGCATCATGCAAAGGTTGCTATATTGGTGCAACGAGACCAAGACCAGGAGTACGGCAAGATGGAGGTCATCGTGGAGCCCAAGACGGCGTCACCACCAAGGCTTTTCGCAGGCAAAGACCACTTTTGTCAGGATAGCTTGTACTAGCTGTCCCCCTTCAAATTTGCCCGCCGTTGTTGGCTCCCTTCCCGCTCATTATTTGGGAAGAGGACCAGGGCCTCTATAAATAGGTTTAGCCACCATAGAGGCGGGGCATCGAGCAATTCACCCAGCTCTCACCCGCAAAGACACCAAGCACAAGAACACCTCAACCTCAGGAGGTGGTTCTTCCCTTGTAACTATTCATCATCAGCCCAAGAGGCAATCCACACCACCACACTGGAGTAGGGTATTACACCACAACGGTGGCCCGAACCAGTATAAATCTCGTGTCTTTCTGTGTTGCGAGTTTGTCGAGTTCGTGCGCGAGATCTTAGCGAGCTAGGGCGTGGATCGGTAGGAGAGAAAGACTTCACGCGCACCCCAGTGTTCGAACCTTAAGGGTTTGCTGGAACCCCACATCCAATAGTATTTAATATCAATATACCAGTGACTTATCGTCCAAAGCCAGGTCGGGTTACCAGAAACCACAGATATACTCAAATATGAGCTATAAGAATTGAGGCTACATGGCCTGAATCATTTTAAATCATATGTCAATATGATACCAAGATGAACCCAAAAATGTTCAAAAAAGAATCAAAGTGAGAAAACGAGGCTTTCATAGGCCGCCAAGCCTAAAGCTCCGAGGCTTTCATGGGCCACCAAATCACTGAGTTAACCTTTTAGACTTTGTGAATCCGGCCTCACATGACTGCCGTTTTAACCTTGACAAGTTCAGGGTCTATTTAAGATTGACTTGTCAAGAGTTGACAAGTTCAGGGTCTATTTTAGATTGACTTGTCAAGAGTCCGGGATTACCCGGGTGGAGTGGTAGACTCTACAAAGCAGGAGAACCCGGAAGGTTTCGTTGAATACACCTGGTGTTCCAACCCAGCTCACAAGGGTAGTAACACTATGTTCTCTTTGGTGAATACACCTATGTTTGAACAGGAAGCCCCCAAGTGTTTTGTGGCGTTGCGCCGATCAATAGGGATATTCACAGCTGTGCTCGATGAGCAGGAAGCCCCCAAGTGACCATTAGAGGGGTGGCATTGAGCCGATCAAGAGGGATATTCACAGCTATGCTCAATGAGCAGGAAGCCCCCAAGTGACCATTGGAAGTTTGGCATTGAGCCGATCAAGAGGGATATTCACAGCTATGCTCAATGAGCAGGAAGCTCCCAAGTGACCATTAGAATGAAAAAGACTCATTACTCTTGGAAACGAAATGACAAAGGCCCTGCTTTGTCAGGGATGCCGGCTTTATTATAATCATCATAATATATACATTATCACTTGGATGTCGTTGAATTGTCACGGCAGATGTCCTCGTGTGAGGACCTAGTCGTGAGGCCATCGCAACGTGGTTAGCTTAAAAGGGGTTAAACGGGACAAAGGACACAGGAAGTTTATACTGGTTCGGCCCCTTGCGGTGAAGGGAAAAGCCTAATCCAGTTTTAGGTGGTATTGCTTATGTCTCGATTACCAGGGAGCGATTACGCTTAACCTAGCTTTCGATCTATTGTCTCTTGCCCTAAGTCGCTGCCGGGTCGTCCCTTTATATACACAGGTTAACGCCTGGCGGCTCACGGAGTCCCGGCCGGCTCATAAACAACGTGTCTGGCTCAGTGACTAACTGTACATGCCTTATAACACAAGTCATACACATATGGCGGTTTACACTTATTGGGCCTTAAGTCGCCTTTTGGCTTCAGGCCTTCAATGAGTGCGTAGTGAACTACTGTCTTCAGTATCCTCCTGGGCTTCGCCTTGTTAAACCGCCATGGGCTTAACCCGCCCCCCTCCTGAGCGGGTTAAATCCATTAGTTATATCCCCAACAAGAACCATCAAAGAGATTTGGGAGCTTGACTATGTGAAAGTTAAGGTGGCATTATTCAGGTGCGCATGGATCCCTCTTGGTCAGGGAAGGATTGATGACTACAGGAAGACCTGTGTTAACACGACAACGATGGCATATCACAGGGACCCATTCATTCTTGCCAGCAATGCTACCCAGATTTTCTTTGTGGAAGACCCATTGCATAAGAACTGCCATGTAGTGATGCATGGGAAGAGAAGGGTACTGGGTGTCGACGATGTTGCCGATGAGGACGAGTACGATGAATTTGATGAGTTGCCAGCTGTCGGTGTCAAAAGCGGTCGATCTCGGGTAGGGGGTCCCGAACTGTGCGTCTGAGGATCAAAGGTAACAGTGGACAAAGCGGACACGATGTTTACCCAGGTCCGGGCCCTCTTAATGGAGGTAAAACCCTACTTCCTGCTTGATTGTCTTTGATGAGCATAGGGGTTACAAGAGTTGATCTACCTCAAGATCGTAATGGCTAAACCCTAGATGTCTAGCCTATATGAATTCTCATGATCCCTATGGACTAAACCCTCTAGCTTATATATACACCGAAGGGGGTACAAAGGCGGTTTACAAGGGAAGGAAACAATACGTCCGGACTCCAATCTTGCCCTCCACGCATCCGAACGCGGGGAATAATCTTCCATTCTATCTTCATGACCCGTCAGCTCGGCCCATGCTCGAATAGGCCGGACACCTGAGGACCCCCGAATCCAGGTCTCTCTCAGTAGCCCCCGAACTTGCCTTCAATGACGACGTAGTATCCGCTTTATGTCTTCGGCTTTGCAAGGCGGGTTCTTCATTATACTGTTGGAAATATGCCCTAGAGGCAATAATAAAATGGTTATTATTATATTTCCTTGTTCATGATAATTGTCTATTGTTCATGCTATAATTGTGTTATCCGGAAATCGTAATACATGTGTGAATACATAGACCACATAGTGTCCCTACTAAGCCTCTAGTTAACTAGCTCGTTGATCAACAGATAGTCATGGTTTCCTGACTATGGACATTGGACGTCATTGATAACGGGATCACATCATTAGGAGAATGATGTGATGGACAAGACCCAATCCTAAGCATAGCACAAAGATCGTGTAGTTCGTTTGCTAGAGCTTTTCCAATGTCAAGTATCATTTCCTTAGACCATGAGATCGTGCAACTCCCAGATGCCGTAGGAGTGCTTTGGGTGTACCAAACGTCACAACGTAACTGGGTGACTATAAAGGTACACTACGGGTACCTCCGAAAGTGTCTGTTGAGTTGGCACGGATCGAGACTGGGATTTGTCACTCCGTATGACGGAGAGGTATCTCTGGGCCCACTCGGTAATGCATCATCATAATGAGCTCAATGTGACTAAGGAGTTCACCAAGGGATCATGCATTACGGTACGAGTAAAGTGACTTACCGGTAACGAGATTGAACAAGGTATTGGGATACCGACGATCGAATCTCGGGCAAGTAACGTACCGATTGACAAAGGGAATTGTATACGGGATTGATTGAATCCTCGACATCGTGGTTCATCCGATGAGATCATCATGGAACATGTGGGAGCCAACATGTGTATCCAGATCCCGCTGTTGGTTATTGACCGGAGAGGCGTCTCGGTCATGTCTGCATGTCTCCCGAACCCGTAGGGTCTACACACTTAAGGTCGGTGACGCTAGGGTTGTAGAGATATTAGTATGCGGAAACCCGAAAGTTGTTCGAAGTCCCGGATGAGATCCCGGACGTCACGAGGAGTTCCGGAATGGTCCGGAGGTGAAGAATTATATATAGGAAGTCCAGTTTCGGCCACCGGGAAAGTTTCGGGGGTTATCGATATTGTACCGGGACCACCGGAAGGGTCTTGGGGGTCCACCGGGTGGGGCCACCTATCCTGGACGGCCCCATGGGCTGAGGTGGGAGGGGAACCAGCCCCTGGTGGGCTGGTGCGCCCCCCATGGGCCTTCCCCTGCGCCTAGGGTTGGAAACCCTAGGGGTGGGGGGCGCCCCACCTGACTTGGGGGGTAAGTTTTCCCCCCTTGGCCGCCGCCCCCCATGTAGATGGGATCCCAGGGCCGGCGGCCCCCAGGGGGCCTATATAAAGGGGGGGAGGGCTGCTGTACCCTAGCCCCTGGCGCCTCCCTCTCCCTCCCGTGACACCTCTGTCTCCCGCTTGTGCTTGGCGAAGCCCTGCCGGGATCCCCGCTACTTCCACCACCACGCCGTCGTGCTGCTGGATCTCCATCAACCTCTCCTTCCCCCTTGCTGGATGAAGAAGGAGGAGACGTCGCTGCTCCGTACGTGTGTTGAACGCGGAGGTGCCGTCCGTTCGGCACTCGGTCATCGGTGATTTGGATCACGACGAGTACGACTCCATCAACCCCGTTCACTTGAACGCTTCCGCTCGCGATTTACAAGGGTATGTAGATGCACTCCTTTCCCCTCGTTGCTAGTAAACTCCATAGATGGATTTTGGTGATGCGTAGAAAATTTTAAATTCTGCAACGATCCCCAACAGTGGCATCATGAGCCAGGCCTATGCGTAGTTACTATGCACGAGTAGAACACAAAGCAGTTGTGGGCGTAGATGTTGTCAATTTTTCTTGCCACTACTAGTCTTATCTTGTTTCGGCGGTATTGTGGGATGAAGCGGCCCGGACCGACCTTACACGTACGCTTACGTGAGACAGGTTCCACCGACTGACATGCACTAGTTGCATAAGGTGGCTAGCGGGTGTCTGTCTCTCCCACTTTAGTCGGAACGGATTCGATGAAAAGGGTCCTTATGAAGGGTAAATAGAAATTGGCATATCACGTTGTGGTTTTACGTAGGTAAGAAACGTTCTTGCTAGAAACCTATAGAAGCCACGTAAAAACTTGCAACAACAATTAGAGGACGTCTAACTTGTTTTTGCAGCATGTGCCTTGTGATGTGATATGGCCAAAAGGATGTGATGAATGAGATATATGTGATGTATGAGATTGATCATATTCTTGTAATAGGAATCACGACTTGCATGTCGATGAGTATGACAACCGGCAGGAGCCATAGGAGTTGTCTTTATTTTTTGTATGACCTGCGTGTCATTGAATAACGCCATGTAAATTACTTTACTTTATTGCTAAACTCGTTAGCCATAGAAGTAGAAGTAATCGTTGGCGTGACAACTTCATGAAGACACGATGATGGAGATCATGATGATGGAGATCATGGTGTCATGCCGGTGACGAAGATGATCATGGCGCCCCGAAGATGGAGATCAAAGGAGCAAAATGATATTGGCCATATCATGTCACTATTTGATTACATGTGATGTTTATCATGTTTGGCATCTTATTTGCTTAGAACGACGGTAGTAAGTAAGATGATCCCTTATAATAATTTCAAGAAAGTGTTCCCCCTAACTGTGCACCGTTGCGAAGGTTCATTGTTTTGAAGCACCACGTGATGATCGGGTGTGATAGATTCTAACGTTCGCATACAACGGGTGTTGACGAGCCTAGCATGTACAGACATGGCCTCGGAACACACGCAATACACTTAGGTTGACTTGACGAGCCTAGCATGTACAGACATGGCCTCAGAACACGGAAGACCGAAAGGTCGAGCATGAGTCGTATAGAAGATACGATCAACATGGAGATGTTCACCGATCTTGACTAGTCCGTCTCACGTGATGATCGGACACGGCCTAGTTAACTCGGATCATGTTTCACTTAGATGACTAGAGGGATGTCTATCTGAGTGGGAGTTCATTGAATAATTTGATTAGATGAACTTAATTATCATGAACTTAGTCTAAAATCTTTACAATATGTCTTGTAGATCAAATGGCCCACGTTGCCCTCAACTTCAACGCGTTCCTAGAGAAAACCAAGCTAAAAGATGATGGCAGCAACTATACGGACTGGGTCCGGAACCTGAGGATCATCCTCATAGCTGCCAAGAAAGATTATGTCCTAGAAGCACCGCTAGGTGAAGCACCCATCCCAGAGAACCAAGATGTTATGAACGCTTGGCAATCACGTGCTGATGATTACTCCCTCGTTCAGTGCGGCATGCTTTACAGCTTAGAACCGGGGCTCCAAAAGCGTTTTGAGAAACATGGAGCATATGAGATGTTCGAAGAGCTGAAAATGGTTTTCCAAGCTCATGCCCGGGTCGAGAGATATGAAGTCTCCGACAAGGTCTTCAGTTGTAAAATGGAGGAAAATAGTTCTGTCAGTGAGTACATACTCAGAATGTCTGGGTTACACAACTGCTTGTCTCAGCTGGGAGTTAATCTCCCGGATGATGCGGTCATTGACAGAATCCTTCATTCGCTTCCACCAAGCTACAAGAGATTTGTGATGAACTTCAATATGCAGGGGATGGAAAAGACCATTCCTGAGGTATATTCAATGCTGAAATCAGCGGAGGTGGAGATCAAAAAGGAACATCAAGTGTTGATGGTGAATAAAACCACTAAGTTCAAGAAAGGCAAGGGTAAGAAGAACTTCAAGAAGGACGGCAAGGGAGTTGTCGCGCCCGGTAAGCCAGTTGCCGGGAAGAAGTCAAAGAATGGACCCAAGCCTGAGACTAAGTGCTTTTATTGCAAGGGAAGTGGTCACTGGAAGCGGAACTGCCCCAAATACTTAGCGGACAAGAAGGCCGGCAACACCAAAGGTATATGTGATATACATGTAATTGATGTGTACCTTACCAGTACTCGTAGTAGCTCCTGGGTATTTGATACCGGTGCGGTTGCTCATATTTGTAACTCAAAACAGGAGCTGCGGAATAAGCGGAGACTGGCGAAGGACGAGGTGACGATGCGCGTCGGGAATGGTTCCAAGGTCGATATGATCGCCGTCGGCACGCTACCTCTGCATTTACCTACGGGATTAGTTTTAAACCTCAATAATTGTTATTTAGTACCAGCTTTGAGCATGAACATTGTATCTGGATCTCGTTTAATTCGAGATGGCTACTCATTTAAATCCGAGAATAATGGTTGTTCTATTTATATGAGAGATATGTTTTATGGTCATGCCCCGCTGGTCAATGGTTTATTCTTGATGAATCTCGAACGTGATGTTACACATATTCATATTGTGAATACCAAAAGATGTAAAGTTGATAACGATAGTCCCACATACTTGTGGCACTGCCGCCTTGGTCACATTGGTGTCAAACGCATGAAGAAGCTCCATGCAGATGGACTTTTGGAGTCTCTTGATTACGAATCATTTGACACGTGCGAACCATGCTTCATGGTTCGAGCGAGCAACCAACTTATTGGAAATCATACATACTGATGTGTGCGGTCCAATGAGTGTTGAGGCTCGCGGTGGCTATCGTTATGTTCTCACTCTCACTGATGATTTAAGTAGATATGGGTATGTCTACCTAATGAAACACAAGTCTGAAACCTTTGAAAAGTTCAAGGAATTTCAGAGTGAGGTTGAAAATCAACGTGACAGGAAAATAAAGTTCCTGCGATCAGATCGTGGAGGTGAATATTTAAGTCACGAATTTGGCACACACTTAAGGAAATATGGAATCGTTTCACAACTCATGCCGCCTAGAACACCTCAGCGAAATGGTGTGTCCGAACGTCGTAATCGCACTCTATTGGATATGGTGCGATCTATGATGTCTCTTATCGATCTACCGCTCTCATTTTGGGGCTATGCTTTAGAGACTGCCGCATTCACTTTAAATAGGGCTCCGTCGAAATCCGTTGAGACGACACCGTATGAATTATGGTTTGGGAAGAAACCTAAGCTGTCGTTTCTAAAAGTTTGGGGATGCGATGCTTATGTCAAGAAACTTCAACCTGAAAAGCTCGAACCCAAGTCGGAAAAATGCGTCTTCATAGGATACCCGAAGGAAACCATTGGGTATACCTTCTACCTCAGATCCGAAGGCAAGATCTTTGTTGCCAAGAAAGGGTCCTTTCTAGAGAAAGAGTTTCTCTCGAAAGAATTAAGTGGGAGGAAAGTGGAACTTGATGAGGTGATAGTCACCCCTTCCAAACCGGAAAGTAGTGCAGCGCGGGAAGATGTTCCTCTGGTGCCTACACCGACTGGGGAGGAAGTTAATGATGATGATCATGAAGCTTCGGATCAAGTTACTGCTAAGCTTTGTAGGTCCACAAGGACACGTTCCGCACCAGAGTGGTACGGCAACCCTGTCCTGGAAATCATGTTGTTAGACAACGGTGAACCTTCGAACTATGAAGAAGCGATGGCGGGCCCAGATTCTGACAAATGGCTAGAAGCCATGAAATCCGAGATAGGATCCATGTATGAAAACGAAGTATGGACTTTGACTGACTTGCCCGATGATCGGCGAGCCATAGAAAATAAATGGATCTTTAAGAAGAAGACAGACGCGGATGGTAACGTGACCATCTATAAGGCTCGACTTGTCGCTAAGGGTTATCGACAAGTTCAAGGGGTTGACTACGATGAGACTTTCTCACCCGTAGCGAAGCTGAAGTCTGTCCGAATCATGTTAGCAATTGCCGCATTCTATGATTATGAGATATGGCAAATGGACGTCAAAACGACATTCCTTAACGGCTTTCTTAAGGAAGAATTGTATATGATGCAGCCAGAAGGTTTTGTCGATCCTAAGAATGCTAACAAGGTATGCAAGCTCCAGCGCTCCATCTATGGGCTGGTGCAAGCATCTCGGAGTTGGAACATTCGATTTGATGAGATGATCAAAGCGTTTGGGTTTACACAGACTTATGGAGAAGCCTGTGTTTACAAGAAAGTGAGTGGGAGCTCTGTAGCATTTCTCATATTATATGTGGATGACATACTATTGATGGGAAATGATATAGAATTCTTGGAAAGTATAAAGGCCTACTTGAATAAGTGTTTTTCAATGAAGGACCTTGGAGAAGCTGCTTATATATTAGGCATCAAGATCTATAGAGATAGATCAAGACGCCTCATTGGTCTTTCACAGAGTACGTACCTTGACAAGATATTGAAGAAGTTTAATATGGATCAGTCCAAGAAGGGGTTCTTGCCTGTATTGCAAGGTGTGCAATTGAGCACGGCTCAATGCCCGACCACGGCAGAAGATATAGAAAAGATGAGTGTCATCCCCTATGCCTTGGCCATAGGGTCTATTATGTATGCCATGCCGTGTACCAGACCTGATGTAAACCTTGCCGTAAGTTTGGTAGGAAGGTACCAAAGTAATCCCGGCATGGAACACTAGACAGCGGTCAAGAATATCCTGAAGTACCTGAAGAGGACTAAGGATATGTTTCTCGTTTATGGAGGTGACGAAGAGCTCGTCGTAAAGGGTTACGTCGACGCTAGCTTCGACACAGATCTGGATGACTCGAAGTCACAAACCGGATACGTGTATATTTTGAATGGAGGGGCAGTAAGCTGGTGCAATTGCAAGCAAAGCGTTGTGGCGGGATCTACATGTGAAGCGGAGTACATGGCAGCCTCAGAGGCAGCGCAAGAACCAATCTGGATGAAGGAGTTCATTACCGACCTAGGGGTGATTCCCAATGCGCCAGGCCCGATGACTCTCTTCTGTGGCAACACTGGAGCTATTGCCCTTGCCAAGGAGCCCAGGTTTCACAGGAAGACCAGGCATATCAAGCGTCGCTTCAACTCCATTCGTGAAAGTGTTCAGAATGGAGACATAGATATTTGTAAAGTACATACACACCTGAATGTAGCAGATCCGTTGACTAAACCTCTCCCTAGAGCAAAACATGATCAACACCAGAACTCTATGGGTGTTCGATTCATCACAATGTAACTAGATTATTGACTCTAGTGCAAGTGGGAGACTGTTGGAAATATGCCCTAGAGGCAATAATAAAATGGTTATTATTATATTTCCTTGTTCATGATAATTGTCTATTGTTCATGCTATAATTGTGTTATCCGGAAATCGTAATACATGTGTGAATACATAGACCACATAGTGTCCCTAGTAAGCCTCTAGTTGACTAGCTCGTTGATCAACAGATAGTCATGGTTTGCTGACTATGGACATTGGATGTCATTGATAATGGGATCACATCATTAGGAGAATGATGTGATGGACAAGACCCAATCCTAAGCATAGCACAAAGATCGTGTAGTTCGTTTGCTAGAGCTTTTCCAATGTCAAGTATCATTTCCTTAGACCATGAGATCATGCAACTCCCGGATGCCGTAGGAGTGCTTTGGGTGTACCAAACGTCACAACGTAACTGGGTGACTATAAAGGTACACTATGGGTACCTCCGAAAGTGTCTGTTGAGTTGGCACGGATCGAGACTGGGATTTGTCACTCCATATGACGGAGAGGTATCTCTGGGCCCACTCGGTAATGCATCATCATAATGAGCTCAATGTGACTAAGGAGTTAGCCACGGGATCATGCATTACGGTACGAGTAAAGTGACTTACCGGTAACGAGATTGAACAAGGTATTGGGATACCGACGATCGAATCTCGGGCAAGTAACGTACCGATTGACAAAGGGAATTGTATACGGGATTGATTGAATCCTCGACATCGTGGTTCATCCGATGAGATCATTGTGGAACATGTGGGAGCCAACATGGGTATCCAGATCCCACTTTTGGTTATTGACCGGAGAGGCGTCTCGGTCATGTCTGCATGTCTCCCGAACCCGTAGGGTCTACACACTTAAGGTTCGGTGACGCTAGGGTTGTAGAGATATTAGTATGCGGAAACTCGAAAGTTGTTCCGAGTCCCGGATGAGATCCCAAACGTCACGAGGAGTTCCGGAATGGTCCGGAGGTGAAGAATTATATATAGGAAGTCCAGTTTCGGCCACCGGGAAAGTTTCGGGGGTTATCGGTATTGTACCGGGACCACCGGAAGGGTCTCGGGGGTCCACCGGGTGGGGCCACCTATCCTGGAGGGCCCCATGGGCTGAGGTGGGAGGGGAACCAGCCCCTGGTGGGCTGGTGTGCCCCCCATGGGCCTCCCCCTGCGCCTAGGGTTGGAAACCCTGGGGGTGGGGGGCGCCCCACCTGACTTGGGGGGTAAGTTCCCCCCCCCTTGGCCGCCGCCCCCCATGTAGATGGGATCCCAGGGCTGGCGCCCCCCCAGGGGGCCTATATAAAGGGGGGAGGGCTGCTGTACCCTAGCCCCTGGCGCCTCCCTCTCCCTCCCGTGACACCTCTCTCTCCCGCTTGTGCTTGGCGAAGCCCTGCCGGGATCCCCGCTACTTCCACCACCACGCCGTCGTGCTGCTGGATCTCCATCAACCTCTCCTTCCCCCTTGCTGGATCAAGAAGGAGGAGACGTCGCTGCTCCGTACGTGTGTTGAACGCGGAGGTGCCGTCCGTTCGGCACTCGGTCATCGGTGATTTGGATCACGACGAGTACGACTCCATCAACCCCGTTCACTTGAACGCTTCCGCTCACGATTTACAAGGGTATGTAGATGCACTCCTTTCCCCTCGTTGCTAGTAAACTCCATAGATGGATTTTGGTGATGCGTAGAAAATTTTAAAATTCTGCAACGATTACCAACATATACTTCGGACCAATGATAGTCTGGTTCTGACCTCTATGTTCTATCTTTATGATTCCCTCCTGTTGTCGCTTCGATTTCCGCGCGCCGGGCGAATACGAACGGTCCATGAATTTTTGCAAACAAGCCCTCGCCATGCTCGGGCAGCTCCTATATAAGGAGATTAGATCCCCAAATGCCATCTCACATCATGCAGAGAAAAGCCATCATGATTAGCTACGAAAAAAAGCCTTCCATCATGGCCAGTGCCCCAGGCTCCTCCTCGCGCCCCATGGCCCTCAAGAGGGCGATTGGCAGAGTTGCTCAGTGCCTCATCTTCAGTTGAGTCAACTCCAGACGCAGGGCTATCTTCCCCTCGTAGATCTAGTCTCCGTTCGAGCAGGATTGGCCTCAATCAGCAACGACGTGATGGCTGAAAATTTCCCCAACCCCAATAAGGAGGAGAGGGTGTGCTTTGGCCCATTCCTATGCGGGGCCTAGGATTTCCAATCCATCCCTTTCTTAGGGGCCTATTGGAATTTTATGGCATCCAACTGCACAACCTTACCCCAGGTTCGATTCTGCACATCTCAGGTTTCGTTGCCCTCTGCGAACTGTTTTAGGCATCGAGGCCGATTTTAAACTATGGAGGAAGTTCTTTTGCCTCGTTCCCCACCATCGAGGAGGCTCCATATTTGAAGTGGGCGGTGCCGAAGTATGGCGTATAGCTGGATCCGGATACCTCATAGGAACTCCCAAAGAAGTATACCCACAGTGGTCTTCGGAATGGTTCTATATGGATGACGTCCCACTGCTGGACCCAGTTCGGCGCGGCCTTCCTGAATTTTCCAGCGCTCCTTTAAAGAAGCGCTTCAACTGGCATGCCCGAAGTCCCAAGGAGGAAGACAGTGCGGAAATAAAAAAGTTGGTTAGCAAGGTCAGATTGCTAGCCCATTCCGAGCTCTCGATAATCGAGGTTATGGCTATTGCAATAAAGAGGTGTGTCCAGCCTCTTCAATCCAGAGTAACTCCCTTATGGTGTTACAACAGAGAAGATGACGCGTCCCATTACAGACGCAAGGGTCCGGATACCCCTGCCGAACTGGCCACAATCTTGGCCGATCTGTATAAGGGTGAAAAAGAAGATTTCCTCTGCTTAAATTGCCGGGAAGGCTATTCCATGTACAATCCTATTGAATGGGTAAGATTTCGATTGCCTATGCTGCCTTATCGCTGTCACGGCATGCTAATCCACTTTTTTCTTTATTAAAACAGTCATGGCAGAAGATGACCGAGGATGTTCACTGCCCTGCCCCACAGCCAGAGGATCGTAATCATGATGGAGATCCTGGCTTTTGCGATGATTTGGATATATACATAGAGTTCGGTGATGGGGTATTTTATCAAGCGAGCCTTGACGGCTCGGAAGTGGTTATCACCGCTGACTACCCCCGCCCCTATCCCTTCTCCATCGTAAGCATTCGAAGGACTCTTTAAAAGGAAACCCTACTTGCACCTTTATCCATTATACTGATCCAGCCTTTAATAGGATCGGCGCTCGGCGGACCGTACCTCCTCAAGGGAGGCCCCTACGCAGGGTAATCGTTCAAAACGAAAGGGGACCGGGAGCGCTGCAGAAACCTCACAGTCTTCCAAGAGGTATGTCCGCTTAATACATGCCTGGGTACGAGTCCGGATTGTTTAACGTCTCCTTTTATCCTTGATGTCAGGAGAAACACGCGGCAGACGGCGGGAAAACGCCCTGCTAGCCGAATGCCCGCCAATCCGGTGCCGGACTCGCCAATTAGGACGTGAGCCGATGCAATGCCAGTTCTGCTGCCTCATGAGGATTCAGACGACGCATCTGTCATGAATTCCAAAGTGGAGAGCATCATGAATCACCATCGATTGAAAGAGGCCATGCGTGCTCCGGCCTTTTCCGAGCAAGAATTTACCGCACTCAGCTCGGTGGATGCATATATCCGAGCCGCTCGATACAAACTTGCCAGGGCCACTCAGTTGTTCTCAAAGGATATACAGGTAAAAGTTTATGCAATTTTTATAGTCGTATGCCAGTAGCCCCCGAGACTTTAAGTAGTGAGGCAAACTGATTTAAGGATCGATATGACCCGCAGGTTCTCAAAGAGAAGAACACTGCACTATCCCAGGAGCTGAAATCAGACGCAGCTAAATGCCGTCACCGCCGAACTGGCGGAAATGAAAAAGGCCGCAACGAGCGCGTTCAGGAAAAAAACACGAGGAGGAAAAAGATAAACAATCCAAAGAAATAGAGAGCTTAAAGGCTCAGTTATCGGCCGCGCAGAAAGAAAATGAGAAGCTAAAGGGCGGCATGTTTGGTATGTCTTCCTTTCTTAAAAAAAACCACCCTAAGGGCTCATGTTTAGTCCATAATTCAGAACTTCATGACTCTGTTGCTGCAGGTCTGTTAACTGGTCGGCCGGAGGAAGAAGTTTCCGGATTTCAAGGCGACGTGCTGAAGGAACTGTCCGTGGTACATGCTCGGGCCTGGAAAGCCATGAGGAGCATGGTCAAGGCATTATGGCCATCTGATACACCTCCGGAAAGTATGGATGGCTTGGCAAACCTGTTTAGAGGTGCCCGGTGCCGGTTTGAGCTATGGAAGACATCGCCTGCTGTGAAGGCGGACGAGAAGCCTGGGCCATGGTGAAAACACGCTTCACCAAGCTAGATCCAAATCATATGGCCCGAGTGGGACCACAGGGACCAGACGGGAAAGAAATTCCTTTGAATTTGGTGTATGACCAAGTAATGATAGTTGCGAAGCATTCGCAGGAAGATTGTAAGTTAGACAGTCTTATAGATGGAATAGATAAGGAATAGGTATTTGATTCAATGTATTAATGTACTTTATGATCAACCCGTATCTTTATCCGAACGTGTGGAAAGTTTGTCATCGTAGGCTTTCGGCTTTAACCTCCAAACCAAAATGGTGGAGTGTTTTCGGATACTATTTGGAATGAAAAGAAGCATTCACAGTGTCCGAAAACCAGGCAACTCAGTCATTGTGCTCTAACAGACAAATTTTTTAGTTCGGGAGGTATGTTATATTACGTATGTAAGAGACATCTTCCAAGGAGAATAGTTCCGTCAAGGGTTCCTTTCCTTGGGTCGGCATGCTATAATTGTGCGTGCCTGGGCTTTGGTCTGTATGACGGAAAAACTGTCCCGCAGTGTTAGAGTGATTACAATAATGTAACAATCTGCCATTTGGTTGCAGACCAATTATTCTCTTAAGAACGCTAGCTTTTGACTTCACCCATCTGAGGTACTTGTCCGTATGACCTGGTTGTAACAATCGCAGAGGTGCTCCCTTTACGCCCTAGCTGAACAATCGGGAACTTAGGGCATAAACACAGGAGCAAGGCAACCCAGCTTGGCAAAAACTTAAGTCATAGAGGTGCATATAATGGCAAAAAGGGTGTATATAAACAAACAAAACATGTATTGTGAGCTCCAGGCTCGGAATAATAATAAGCTTCGGTTAAAAGAAGCCCCCAGTCATGGTGGGGTGTATACATTTTAGGATGTGTGCCCTTCAAGTGTTCGGCTTATCCGAACACATCTTGGAAATCATATAAAAATGAGAAAACAAAAAATGAAATGAAGAGGAGAAAAAAGGAATGAAAAAGAAGTATGGCCGAACTTATGCGTAGAATCTTCGGAGCCGAGCAGTGTTCCATGGATTCGGCTCTAGGCGATTATCCGATGCATTACGAAGGCGATAGGCTCCTCCTATGAGAACTTCATCTATAATGAAGGGACCCTCCCATTTTGGTTTGAGTTTGGCCTTCTTCTTCTCTGGGAGGTGTAAAACGAGTTCACCGACATTATAAGTCTGGGCCCGCACTTCTCTGCTTTGGTATCTCCGAGCCTGTTGTTGATAGAATGCCGAACGGGCTGTTGCAATATCGCGCTCCTCCTCCAGGACGTCCAGGTCGTCCTGCCGATCGAGCTTGGCTTCTCTCTCTTCATACATGCGCACTCGAGGTGAGTCATGAATAATGTCGCAGGGCAAGACAGCCTCTGCACCATACACAATGAAAAAGGGTGTGTATCTGGTCATGCGATTGGGCGTGGTCCGCAGTCCCCAGAGTACGGAATCAAGTTCCTCGACCCAGTGTTTATCTGACTCCCGTAGGGAACACACTAGTCTGGGTTTGATGCCACTCATTATCAGGCCATTAGCCCGTTCGACCTAACCGTTTGTTTGAGGGTGATATACGAGGCGTAATCGAGCATAATGCCCAGTTTAGCACACCAACTTTTCACCTCATCGGCTATGAAGTTAGAGCCATTGTCAGCAATGATGCTGTGCGGGACACCATAATGGTGTACCACACTGGATATAAAGTCGATCCCCGGCCCAGCTTCAGCCGTTTTTACTGGTTTGGCCTCTATCCACTTAGTGAATTTAACCACCATAACCAGCAAATATTTCTTCTTGTGGCTGTCCCCTTTAAGGGGTCCGACCATATCTAGCCCCCAGACCGCAAAAGGCCAAGTAATGGGGATTTTTCTTAGGGCAGTGGGCGGCATATGACTTTGATTGGCAAAAAGCTGACATCCTACACAGCGATGTACAAGGGACTATGCATCTGCTCGGGCCATTGGCCAAAAGAAACCTGTACGGAAGGCCTTGCTTACAAGAGCCCGAGCTGCGGCTTGATGGCCACCGAGACCAGCATGTATTTCGGCCAAGAGCTGTCGTCCCTCCTCTTCGGAGATACATCTTTGAAGAACTCCAGTAGTACTTTTCTTGTAGACTTCGCCTTCGTGAACTTTGTAGGCTTTAGAGCGTCGAACTATGCGACGGGCCTCATTCTGGTCATCAGGGAGCTCCTGCCTATTAAGGTAGGCCGGGAAAGGTTCGGTCCATGGAGCAATGACAACCATGATTACATGGGCGGAAGGTGTCATTTCGGTGCCCGAGCCACCGATGATATCAGAATTGTGTTCGGTATCTGGGGGTATGATCGGCACTGGACTAGTATTTCCGCTCTCATCCTGCCATACCACGGATGGCTTGAAGAGCCTTTCCACAAAGGTGTTAGGCGGGACGGGGTCGCGTTTAGCGCCCATTCGAGCAAGGATGTCCGCTACCTGATTACTATCTCGAGCAACGTGATGGAACTCGAGCCCCTCAAACCGAGCTGATATTTTGAGTACGACGTTTCTGTATGCCGCCATCTTTGGATCTTTTGCATCGAATTCTCCATTTATTTGGGATATTGCGAGTTTCGAATCCCCACGCACCTATAGGCGTTGTATTCCCATAGAAACAACCATTCGGTGACCATCCGGTACTGCCTCATATTCGGCCGCATTGTTGGAGTCCGTATACATGATTTGTAATACGTAGCAGTCTGTGTCCCCTGTAGGGGATGTTAAGATGACACCGTCCCCCAATCTGGCTAACATTTTAGAGCCGTTGAAGTACATTACCTAGTTGGAGTATGTGTTGTACTCTTTAGGGAGTTCGGCTTCCGTCCATTCGGTGACAAAGTCGATCACCACTTGGGATTTAATAGCTCGGCGTGGCTTGTATGTTATTTCAAATGGTAAGAGCTCGATGGCCCATTTGGCTATGCGGCCGGTGGCGTCCCGATTATTTATGATGTCATTGAGTGGTACTTCAGATGCCACCATGATCGGACACTCTTGAAAGTAGTGCCGCAGCTTCCGGGATGCCATGAAGACAGCATACGCTATCTTTTGATAGTGTGGGTATCGAGATTTGCATGGTGTAAGGACCGCCGATACGTAGTACACTGGTTTCTGGAGTGGGAATTTGTGTCCCTCTTCCTCTCGCTCGACGATGAGTACGGCGCTCACCACTTGGTGAGTCGCAGATATGTAGAGAACATAGGTTCGCCAACACTTGGTGCGGCAAGGATTGGGTTGCTTGCTAACAAAGTTTTCATTTCTTCCAATCCGACTGTAGCTGCATCCGTCCATTCAATGTGGTCAGTGCGTCAGAGCAGTAGATAAAGTGGCAGCGCCTTTTCTCCTAATCTGGAGATAAAGCGGCTCAAAGCTGCCACACACCCAACTAGTTTTTGGACCTGCTTTAGGTCTGTTGGCGTTGCCAATTGTGACAGGGCTCGGATTTTGGCTGGGTTCGCTTTGATTCCTCTATTGGAAACAATGAACCCGAGTAGTTTTCCGACTGGAACGCCGAAAACACATTTTTCCGGATTGAGCCGTATGTCATATGTTCGGAGGTTGTCGAATGTGAGGCGGAGATCGTCCACCAATGTTTTGACATGTTTAGTCTTGATGACTACATCATCTACGTATGCCTCCACTATCTTGCCAATTTGCTTTTCCAGACATGTTTGAATCATGCGTTGGTAAGTGGCGACAGCGTTTTTGAGTCCGAAAGGCATAGTGTTGAAGCAGAAAGGCCCATACGGGGTAATGCATGCTGTTGCGGCCTGGTCGAACTCCTTCATCTTAATTTGATGGTATCCAGAGTATGCGTCGAGGAAACACAGTGAGTCGTGTCCTGCGGCCGCGTCAATGATTTGGTCAATGCGGGGCAGCGGGAAGGGGTCCTTAGGGCAAGCCTTATTGAGGTCTTTGAAATCGACACAAAGGCGCCAGGATTTATCCATCTTCGGCACCATGATCAGGTTCGCTAGCCAATCCTTGTGTTTGATCTCTCTGATGAACCTAACTTCAAGTAGTTTGGCTAGCTCCTCCCCCATAGCTTGTCATTTGGGTTCGGAAAATCACCGCAACGTTTGCTTGACGGGTTTGAACCCCTTTATTATGTTGAGGCTATGCTCGGCTAGTCTGTGTGGGATTCCTGGCAGATCCGAAGGATGCCAGGCAAAGATGTCCCAATTTTCGCGCAGGAACGCTCGTAAGGCGGCGTCGACCGTCGGATCCAGTTGTGCTCCAATGGAGTCTGTATTGTTAGGATCCGTCGGGTGCACTTGAATTTTGACTATTTCGTCTGTTGGCTTGAAAGAAGTGGACTTGGGCCTCTTGTCGAGGATTACATCGTCTTTGTCCACTGTGGAATGCAGAGTGGTTAGCTCCTCGGCCACAAGGGGCCTCTGATAGTGCCTTGAGGGTGAAGGATGCAGTTTTGTTTTTGGCGCGGAGTGCTATATCCGGATCACTGGTGATAGTGATAACTCCGTTGGGCCCTGGCATTTTGAGCTTCGTGTACCCGTAATGGGGTATGGCTTGAAAGCGTGTGAAGGCATCTCGCCCCAACAGGGCATGATATTCGCTATTGAAAGGTACCACGTGGAAGAGAAACTCTTTGGACCTATAGTTCTCCGGCGTGCTGAATACTACATCAAGTTTAATTTTCCCTGCGCATCGTGCTTCTCGGCTGGGGATAATGCCTCGAAAGGTGGCACTGCTTTGCTCGATGCGACTCTTGTTTGCATTTTATTGAGCGTGTCTTCGTAGATGAGGTTTGGTCCGCTGCCGCCGTCCATGAGCACTTTTGTGAGTCGAAAGCCATCCACAATTGGGTTTAAGACCAAGGCGGCTGGTGCTCGGACTGATCGGGCCCTTGGTTCGTCGGCGGCGGTAAAAGTTATTGCCGTATCGTTCCAAGGATTTATTGCGGCTACTTGGTTAACTTCGGCAAGGTCGCAGAGCACCCTTTTGTGCCGATTATTTGAAGAAAAGGTCTCGAAGACCGTAAAGACATTGAGATCATCATCCTCCGAAGAGTGCTTCTCTGGGGTAGTGTTGGTGAGGATGGCCTCGCCGCTCTTAGCCACCTGCCGGAGTACCCAACATGCCCGAAGGCTATGCATTGGTTCGGTATTCGGCATCGTGTGTATATGACAGGGCTTGTCAAGCAATTCGTCAAGGACAGTTCTATGTCCCATGAAGGGCTTGATTTTCTTGTCAATGGGCTGATGATCGGGTGCCCCGTAAGAGCGCACCCTTTTTGCCCACCCGGTGGGCTACTTAAAGGCAGGAGGTTCCCACCGGGCTGTATGGGCTTTCCAGGCGCTTTCCATTGCGCAGTACTTTTGTACTATGTGTGCCAAATCTACAAAGTGCAGTATGCAGCGGCAGTTGAGGGCTTTGAGGATTCCCTCGTCCGTACAGTTGCGGCAAAAAACTGAAACCGCGTCGTCGTCGCAGCACTCTTTAATCTTGTTTTTAACCAGGAGAAACCTGGCCCAGAAGTGATGGACAATTTCCTGAGGTTGCTGTCGTACATACATTAGGTCACATACGTCTGGAGGACCTGAATTGCTTGGGGAGTATTGCTTGTGGTGGGTGGGCGGGCTGAAATCCGAACCCTGACCTACTATTGGATCCGGAGTTTGAAAAATCTCTGAGGTCACCAGTTCAGGATCAGTAAGGTTCTGAAGACTTCCAGACATAATGTCCGATCCTGTGTTCGGAGGACATGAGGTATCTTCTCGAGGATGGGTATCTGGCTCGCAGGGCTCGGAAATCCGAACATAGCTGGTGCTTAATTTAGGGGGAGAGGCGTTCTCAGCTCGTTCCTTAATGACCCCTACCAGGTGGGTGACTGCTGGGGACTTGATTTCCCTCTGATCGGGTTTAAGCTCATCTGATCATAGTCTGTTGCAACCCCCAGGGCGGCGATGCGACCAGGTAGCTCGTTCAAGGACGAGACATCTTTGATACGTCTCCAACGTATCTATAATTTTTGATTGTTCCATGCTATTATATTATCCATCTTGGATGTTTTATATGCATTTATATGCTGTTTTATATGATTTTTGGGACTAACCTATTAACCTAGAGTCCAGTGCCAGTTTCTGTTTTTCCTTGTTTTTGAGTTTTACAGAAAAGGAATACCAAACGGAGTCCAATTGACGTGCCAATTTTTGATGATTTGTTTGGACCAAAAGAAGCCCCCAGAGTAAAAGAGTTGGGCCAGAAGAGTCCCGAGCCATCCACGAGGGTGGAGGGCGTGCCCTACCCCCTGGGTGCGCCCCCTATCTCGTGGACGACTCGGAGATCCCCCTGACATGAGACCGACGCCAAACATTCCTATAAATACAGAAACCCCCAGAAAGAAACGTTGATCGGGAGTTCCACCGCTGCAAGCCTCTGTAGCCATGAAAAACCAATCGGGACCCTGTTCCGGCACCCTGTCGGAGGGGGGATCCATCACCGATGGCCAGCTTCATCATCCCAGCGCTCTCCATGATGAGGAGGGACTAGTTCACTCTCGGGGCTAAGGGTATGTACCAGTAGCTATGTGTTTGATCTCTCTCTCTCTCTCTCATGTTCTTGATTTGGCACGATCTTAATGTATCGCGAGCTTTGCTATTATAGTTGGATCTTATGATGTTTCTCCCCCTCTACTCTCTTGTAATGGATTGAGTTTTCCCTTTGAAGTTATCTTATCGGATTGAGTCTTTAAGGATTTGAGAACACTTGATGTATGTCTTGCATGTGCTTATCTGTGGTGACAATGGGATATTCACATGATCTACTTGATGTATGTTTTGGTGGTCAACTTGAGGGTTTAGTGACCTTGTGAACTTATGCATAGGGGTTGGCACACATTTTCATCTTGACTCTCCAGTAGAAACTTTGGGGCACTCTTTGAAGTTCCTTGTGTTGGCTGAATAGATGAATCTGAGATTGTGTGATGCATATCATATAATCATACCCGCGGATACTTGTGGTGACATTGGAGTATCTAGGTGACATTAGGGTTTTGGTTGATTTGTATCTTAAGGTGTTATTCTAGTACGAACTCTAGGATAGATCAAACGGAAAGAATAGCTTCATGTTATTTTACTACGGACTCTTGAAAAGATCGATCAGAAAGAATAACTTTGAGGTGGTTTCGTACCCTACAAGAATCTCTTCGTTTGTTCTCCGCTATTAGTGACTTTGGAGTGACTCTTTGTTGTATGTTGAGGGATATTTATATGATCTAATTATGTTATCCTTGTTGAGAGAACTTGCACTAGTGAAAGTATGAACCCTAGGCCTTGTTTCCTAGCATTGCAATACCGTTTACGTTCACTTTTACCACTTGCTACCTTGCTGTTTTTATATTTTCAGATTACAAAAACCTATACCTACCATTCATATTGCACTTGTATCACCATCTCTTCGCTGAACTAGTGCACCTATACAATTTACCATTGTATTGGGTGTGTTGGGGACACAAGAGACTCTTTGTTATTTGGTTGCAGGGTTGTTTGAGAGAGGCCATCTTCATCCTACGCCTCCCACGAATTGATAAACCTTAGGTCATCCACCTGAGGGAAATTTGCTACTGTCCTACAAACCTCTGCACTTGGAGGCCCAACAACGTCTACAAGAAGAAGGTTGCGTAGTAGACATCAAGCTCTTTTCTGGCGCCGTTGCCGGGGAGGCTAGGTAAGCGGAACTAACACCCCGTCAACTAAGCTCTTTTTTGGCGCCGTTGCCAGGGAGGTTAGTGGTTGAAGGTATATCTTTAGATCTTGCAATCGAATCTTTTTGTTTCTTGCTTTATCACTAGTTTAGTCTAAAAAAGAAAAATAGAAAAAAATGGAATTTAGGGTGCCTCATATGCTTCATCTCTTTAATCTCTTTCGTGAAAATGATGGAAAGGAAAATTGTGCCCAAAGTGTTAGAAGAAGAAGTCTATAGAATGTTTGGAACTAAATATTTGAATGATGAGTATGATTGCAATGTTATTAGTATGAATTCCTTGAATATCCATGATGCTAATGATATGCAAAGCCACAAGCTTGGGGAAGCTATGTTTGATGAAGATGATATTTTTTGTCCCCCAAGTTTTGATGAGCAAATTTATTATGATGAAAGCATGCCTCCTATTTATGATGATTATTGTGATGACATGTATGCTATAAACAAAAATGATAACCATGAAACTTGTCATCATGATTTTAATTTTTGAATTGGATTATGCCTCACATGATAGTTATTTTGTTGAGTTTGCTCCCACTACTATTCATGAGAAGAAGTTTGCTTATGTGGAGAGTAATAAAAATTATATGATTATGCATCATGAAAAGAATGCTTTATGTGATGGTTATATTGTTGAATTTATTCATGATGCTACTGAAAATTATTATGAGGGAGGAATATATGCTTGTAGGAGTTGCAATAATATCAAGTTTCCTCTCTATGTGCTTAAAATGTTGAAGTTATGCTTGCTTTTCCTTCCTATGATAGTTAATTATCGTTCTCATAAATTGTTTGCTCACAAAATCCCTATGCATAGGAAGTGGGTTAGGCTTAAATGTTCTAGTCATATTCTTCATGATGCTCTCTTTATGTTTCAATTCTTATCTTTTATGTGAGCATCATTGAAATCATCATGCCTAGCTAGGGGCGTTAAACGTTAGCGCTTGTCGGGAGGCAACCCAATTTTATTTTTGTTATTTTACTTTTGCTCCTGTTTTGCAATAAATAATATATCTAGCCTCTGGTTAGATGTGGTTTTATGTTTTAATTAGTGTTTGTGCCAAGTAGAACCTTTGGGAAGACTTGGGTGAAAGTTAATGCGATCTTGCTCTAAAAACAGAAACTTTGCGCTCACGAGCTTAGCTTCCATTTTTTACTGGAGAGTGATGTTAGGTTGATTCTTTTTGCAGATGATTAATAGAAAAATTCCTCAGGTCCACCAATTTATATCAGAATTTTTGGAGTTACAGAAGTAGTCGAATGATACAGATTACTACAGACTGTTCTGTTTTTGACAGATTCTGTTTTCTATGTGTTGTTTGCTTATTTTGATGAATCTATGAGTAGTATCGGGGGGTATATCACTAGTAGAAAAATGTTAAAATGTGAGACACATTAGTCCCAGTTTGCATTTGAGCCAGCACTAATGTGTCCATTAGTGCCGGTTCAAACGGCTAGGCGGGAGGAGATCTTTAGTACCGGATCAGTGCGAATCTTTACTACCGGTTCATGCCACGAACCGGTACTAAAGAGGCAGTGGCCCGGCCAGCACCTTTAGTACCGGTTCGTGGCATGAACCGGTAGTAAAGAGGTTGTGGAAGGCTGTTTTTAGTCCCACCTCGCTCCCCTAGCAAGATTTTTACCACCTTAAATATGTTACTTCTCAAACTATCACAAGCACTTGGTCTTCATTGAACTCTATATGTAGAATTTGTGGTCGCAATATGAGTCTTCACCGGTTTCTAAACCGTTGAGGACTCATATTGACAATTCAGATTGTACACAAAAAGATCATTGATAATCAATGTATTTTTATGTATATTTTTACATGTTTACGCCCTCACTCTCTCCACTCACTCGGTCTCCCCCTCAATCCCCCGCCGGTCCTCCCCCGCCGGCCGACCCTCACTCTCTCCACTCACTTCAAAACTGGACGCACTTCATGTACAAACTGGACAATCTCTTTTGGAGTATCAGGGTTTCAGACGAGAACTCATCTGTTACACGGGCACTTCAATGTTTTTAAACTTATTTGAACTCCAGACTATTTTTGCGTTCAGTATGCAGCATTCAAAGCGACGTCATCAATTTCCAACACGTTCTGATATCATTTGTTGTTTTCAGTCATTTACCGATTTGTTTAGAGAGCTAAATGACCGTGAAATTGAGAATCACTACAAAATGAACTCTGAAAATGTTGGAACTTGGCATGGTATCATCATTTCACCCGCATAGCATGCGCAAAAGAGTAGAGAGGGTCACAGCGAAAACTGGACGCACTTCGTGTACAAACTGGACAATCTCTTTCGGAGTATCAGGGTTTCGGAGGAGAACTCATCTGTTACACGGGCACTTCAATGTTTTTTAAACTTATTTGAACTCCAGACTATTT
>NC_057808.1:80742909-80743970 GCF_018294505.1 Triticum aestivum | reverse complement strand
TTTTTTAGTCATTTACCGATTTGTTTAGAGAGCTAAATGACCGTGAAATTGAGAATCACTACAAAATGAACTCTGAAAATGTTGGAACTTGGCATGGTATCATCATTTCACCCGCATAGCATGCACAAAAGAGTAGAGAGGGTCACGGCAAAAATTGGACGCACTTCGTGTACAAACTGGACAATCTCTTTCGGAGTATCAGGGTTTCGGACGAGAACTCAACTGTTACACGGGCACTTCAATGTTTTTTAAACTTATTTGAACTCCAGACTATTTTTGCGTTCAGTATGCAGCATTCAAAGCGACGTCATCAATTTCCAACACGTTCTGACATCATTTGCTGATTTTCAATCATTTACCGATTTGTTTAGAGAGCTAAAGCAAAAATATTCACAAAGAAACTAATATAGCAAAAAAACAACTCCGAAATAAATAGAAGAAAATAAATAAAATAGAAAAGAAAAAAACTATATAAAAAATTTATTCAAAAATAAATAGAAGAAAATAAATAATGCAGAAAAGATAAAAGCTATATAAACAATTTTTGGGGCGCTGCCCTATGGGCCTACCAGACCTAGGGTGTGCAAATTCAGGCCCAGAAGGGTCAGCAGGCTCACAGGACAACGCGCCATAGTTCGACCCAGAAGCCTGCTATATAGAGAAGTTCAAAGGATCAGCCGCAGCTGGGTTTATAAACCAGTGCGGCTGCCCTTCGCTCGGCGAGGTGGGACTAAACATTGTGCACCGGGGGTGGCAGCGCACAACCATTAGTACCGGTTGGTGGCTACAACCGGTACTAATGCGTGGGCCTATGGTACCGGTTGCAGTCATGAACCGGTACTAAATGGGCCGTTTCCCGCCGCTTGACCTGGCAAAAATTGGCCTTTAGTACCGGTTGGTGGCTCCAACCGGTACTAAAGGCCCCTCCTATATATATGGCACTTACGAAAATTTTAGTTTCATCGACCACCACTTCTTCTCCAACTTCTTCGCGCGACATCGCTGCCGGCGCCGCGCCGTCGCCCATCGCGCGCCGCCCTCGCCGCCCCCGCCACGCGCCG
>NC_057808.1:80738166-80742008 GCF_018294505.1 Triticum aestivum | reverse complement strand
AACAAGTTTATTATTAGTAAATGCTTAGTTGAATTAGTTGAATTAATAGAACTAGTTGAATTAATAGAAGTAGTTGAATTAGTTGAATTAATAGAGCTAGTAAGTGTTTAATGTTTCACCTATATGAACATAGGAAATGTTGTCTGACGACGAAAAAGATTTCATTATGTGCGAATATTGTGAAGACCAGCACGGCTTGTGCGACAGAAATTTCCTTGTTGATGATAGGCGCTTCACATTAAGCTGGATGAGACCTTCGAAGTGGATACAGTAAGTCACAACGACAAGTCTTTTTTCGTAATTAAGCATGACTTATATATGCTTCATTTGCTTCAACTTATAATTTTAAATTTTCACTATTCTACTAGCGCATCCCCTGCCATGCAAGAATTTTTGTCTTGGATAAGATAGGTTTCAGTGCTATGGAAACTATGGAGGTAAAGAGAGTTTACCTGAAGACCGAGCATGGTTATACTTTCAACGTCAAATTATACAATGCAGACACGTACACCTATTTTGAATGCAAAACTTGGCAAGCACTATGCAAGGCTTATGCATTTGAGCCTGATATGGTTATCACCTTTGATATTCGTCCGGAAGATGATATTGAAGGTAATAGAGACATTTGGGTCGATGTGCAGACGCCTCCAATTCTACCATTATGTGAGTTTCTCAACCATATTTTTGTCTTTGATATTGTTTATTCAAAAATAGTTGACAACTAATTTCTATTGACAGCTTATTTCCATTCAAGCAAACGTGTCCGACGCTTGGTAGACAGGACCTACTACTGTCCCGGAGCTGAACTAAACTGCGAGGAGATAAGTCATTATGTTTCATGGCTTGAGGATCTTCATACTGTCAAGACAAATTTTCTTCCTGCACTTAGAAATGTTAGTACTCAAAACGTGCGACCAATAGTGATCGTATTGAACTACGGTCACATATATTTAGGAAAGATGGTAAGATTTTTACTATTATTTGTCCTCAGTGCATATTTTGCATACATTATTTTTTTGCTAATTCATTGCTAACTATATTAATTACTATACGATGTTCTTCAACAGGGACTCCCGATGACAGTTGTGCCTCAGTGGATCGAGACTAAAGGTCACATGTCAATGGTTAGCTTACGGCCAAGATATCCTACATTGCACATGAGTGCATTCAGGATTTCTAAAAGTGATGAATGCTTAATAGTGAAAGATTGGAGCAAAATTGTTAACGATCCCAGAGAAGTACTAGGGGAAGCAATGAGAAGCGCAGCCCACGATTAGGAGATAGGTTCATCTGCATGCTCCAGTATGATGAATCAGGAGAGCTATACATGTTCTATGCTATTTTACCTGAGAGAGAGCAGCAAGAGTGATTTAGCTAGTTCATGCTCTTAGTACTTGTCCTCTCATGTCCGTGTTCTTCGTCCTGAACTTAATCTCAAAGAGTGATTTGCTTTTGTGGTGTTATGAACGCTTATAATATCATGACCATGGTGAACTCGATGATATCTTTGCTTCTGGTACAAGTGAATGTTTCTTCTTTAAGCTAGTGTTGGTGGTGATTAGATAGCGGTAATGACTATGATGATTAAACAGTGGTAATGACGACTATGATGATTTTTAGCTAGCTAGTATACTGTTGTTGATGATATGATGCAAGAGTTTTTATATTAATATGATGATGATGAGTTATTATATCATTTATGAAAGAAACCGCAGATTAGTTTCAGCTGGATGGATCCTAGCTAAGTGATCAAGTATATGCCATATCCATATTATACTTGATCACTTAATTATAGGTGATCAAGTATAATATGGATATGGCATATACTTGATCACTTAGCTAGGATCCACATGCATCCAGTCGAAACTAATCTGCGGTACTTTCACCTAATGATTTAACAACTCATTATAATGTAAAATAATCACTAAATTAAATTGAAAACACAAAATTAAAGGAAAAATAAAAAATAAAACCAAAACACCCCCAAACATTTATTACCGGTTGGTGTTACCAACCGGTACTAATGTCCTACACGCACCCGGGCCTGGCTCGTGCCACGTGGTGGCACTTTAGTGCCGGTTCGTGATGCACCAGTACTAAAGGGGGGGGGCTTTAGTCCCCACTCTTTAGTGCTGGTTGTGGAACCGGCACTAAAGGCCCTTACGAACGGGCGCTAAAGCCCGGTTCTGCACTAGTGATGAACCATAGAGAAGTTGGAATACAGTAGGTTTAACACAAATATAAATAAAGAATGAGTTCATTACAGTACCTTAAAGTGGTGGTTTGTTTTCTTATACTAACGGAGCTCATAAGATTTTCTGTTGAAGTTTTGTGTTGTGAAGTTTTCAAGTTTTTGGGTAAAGATTTGATGGATTTTGGAATAAGGAGTTGCAAGAGCCTAAGCTTGGGGATGCCCAAGGCACCCCAAGGTAAAAGTCAAGGACAACCAAAATCCTATGCTTGGGGATGACCCGGAAGGCATCCCCTCTTTCGTCTTCGTCCATCGGTAACTTTACTTGAGGCTATATTTTTATTCACCACATGATATGTGTTTTTCTTGGAGCGTCTTGTATGATTTGAGTCTTTGCTTTTTAGTTTACCACAATCATCCTTGCTATACACACCTTTTGGGAGAGACACACATGAATCAGAATTTATTAGAATACCCTATGTGCTTCACTTATATCTTTTGAGCTAGATAATTTTGCTCTAGTGCTTCACTTATATCTTTTTAGAGCACGGTGGTGGTTTTATTTTATATAAATTATTGATCTCTCATGCTTCACCTATATTATTTTGAGAGTCCTTTAGAACATGTAACATCCCAAAATTCTAAATTTTGGAATGTTATATTAAATAGATAGTTATGATTGATTGTTTGATTGATTGTGTGAAATTGAGTGAAATTTGAAACTTTTTGAAAGTTAAATGAGAGGGAATAAAAGGACTTTCCCAAACTTTCATCTTGCATTTATGATCTCCATGAATTCAAATTCTTCTCATCACAAAACCCTGGAGAGAAGATGACATGACTTCTTATATTTAAATAAATGAAAAAGGGTTTTTGAAAATATTTGAATTTCATTTGGAAATGTTTCAAATTTAGAAACTTTAAGCAACTCAATGATTTTCATGAGAGAAGATAAAATGACTTCTTCACAACATATGAAATATGAGTTGGAAGTTTAAAAGGATCAAATTAAAAGTCCTTTTAAAATTATTTTCAATTTGGAGTTATTTGGGTTTTATTCAAATTATTTTTCTCCAAAAATAAAATATATGGAAATTAGGGTAAAATGATTCCCTACAATAGAATATTGGAGAAAAATAGATTTGAAATAATTTTGGTATTTTTAAAATGATTTTTATTGGATTGTATTAGAGCTGTAGCACTCTTTGCTTTATTTAAATTTGTGTGGATTTTATTTGACGTTAGAAAAATGTTCATGTTATAGAAAATCTTTTTCTGAAATTTTAGATATATTATATGCCTATAGTTTATTTTATTTTATTTTGTTTTCCTTTATTTTCTGTAAAAACATGTTTTAAAAAAATTCCCTTCCGCCGAACTAGGCCGACCCAGCTCCTCAGCCAGGCCCAGCCCAGCGCGCAGCTCGTCCCCAACCCCGAGCGGAGTCCGCCGCCCGCACGGCTCGCCGGCGACGCCATGCCCGCCCCGGTCTCCTCGCCTGCCCCTCCCGCAAGCCGCCCCCCTCTGGCCTTTATAAGGCGAGGCCCCGCCGCCTCTCCTCCTCGTCAGCCGCCGCCTCGCTTCGCGCCGCCGCTGCACTCGCCTCCCATCGCGCCGCCTCCGCACTTTGCCGCCGCCGCCGCCGCCCGGC
>NC_057808.1:80679891-80737607 GCF_018294505.1 Triticum aestivum | reverse complement strand
CGGCGCTGCGCGCCGGAGCCGCCCGCGCCTTGCCCCCGCCGCTGAAGACGAAGCCGCCGCCCGTCGGAGCTCTCCTCCGTGCCGCGCCGCCGCACATCCCGCGTCGGAGCACCGCTGCCGCCGCCCGATCCGCCGCTGCTGCCCGATCCGCACCGCCACCGGTTTTCTTCCCCCGAACCGGTATAAGCCGCTAAAAACCCGCCCCAGTTATTTATTCGTTTTTCGGTTTTTATCGTTAGATCGGTTTGTTGCAAAAACGGTTTTGTTTAGGTTTACTTATTTAGAGAACGTTCGCTGGTTAGGTTTAGGAAACGAACGTTCGCTATTTAGTCCTTTTCTTTTATTTTAGTTTTCTGCCAGGGACCTAGTTGTGGTTGTTTTATTTTACAATTTAGTCCATGTACTTCAATCGGCCACTACTTTTTGCTTGTTAGTTGGAATTAGATGAAACCAACGCCTACTTGTTCGTTATGATCTCCTCTATCCAGATAATCAACTTAAACATGTTTTTGAAAGTTTTAAAAATTTGATTTCAAACGGATTTGAATTTGAACTTCGTTTGATCGTAACTTGAGTTTTATAACTCCAATTTAGTTGATTCTTTTTGCAAATTCGAACTCTTGACCTAAAATTTCTGATAAGGCCAAATTCACATAATTTTGGTACTGTTAGAAATTGTTTTCTGTTGCAAGAGTTAATTGCTTGTTTTCGAGGTTTTCCGAGATCTTTTCTTCGATTCTTTTGCATGATTGCTTATGTGTGGTTACTATTGCTTGCTTACGATAGATTGACCGGAGTGTGATGAGTAGAACTATCAAGAGTTTCAAGGGCGAATCATCTTCATCAACAGTACATGCAAGTTCACACTTTGATCATATCCCTTTCATACCCAGTTTTTATGCATTAGTTTCACCCTCAAACATTGCATGAGTAGGATTGATAACATGTGGGTATTGGGAAGTAGTTGATGAGGTAGGAACCTATTGCCCTGCATTCAAACCTTGGGAGTTACTATTACGATATGCTTATATTGCCATGCTATGCGCGTAGACGTGGATTGGGTTTGAGTGTATTCCATGACAGATGTGAGATTGTTTACTTAATGGTTCAACATAAGGTGGCTACTTTAATACACATCTGGGTGGATTGGTTGCGGGCACCTGGGGATATACCTGTGCTGTCCATTTGGTTCGCCACCCATGCTCAAAGGGATCATAAGACTATTCATGCTAGAAACTTCCGTGTGCAGCCACGAGCTATTATGGGCTCTAGCATAGTTGAGTATGTTGCATGACCTCTTCCAGTGGTAGGCTAGCAGATGTAGGGGATGTAGGTTGGTACTGTCTACCCGAGGTTAGAGTTAATGCTTCTGAAAGACTGTGTCTCGGTCATCCATTTCTCAAACACCATGTAGTGCGAGAAATCCAACGGAGGAGATCGAGTCTTGTGGGGAAAAGTGCGCAAACCTCTGCAGAGTGTGCAAACTAATCATGATTAGCCGTGTCCCCGGTTATGGACATCTTGAGTATCTGGTTCTTGAATTATCATATTGATCTCATCACTCTATAATTAATTTGTTGGGTTGTTAATGATTACTTTTAATTGGGATTGAGATGGGGATTTACCATTCTCAATGTTTTTCAACAAATTTGTAGTTAAATAAAAATATATTCCTTTGCAGTAGGGAAAAATTGGCTTTTCGCAAAAAACATTACAACCATAGAGCTTTTTCCACCAGCCAAATATGCATGTAGTGATAGCTATTATTCATCATTATCCTATGGTGTGAATTTGCCAGTACATTCAATGTACTGACCCTTTGTGGCTGCAACGTCTCATGTTGCAGGATCTTATGACGAGTAAGTGATACGTTAGGGTTACAATTTCTACACTCAACTTTGCCATTGGTGTTGATGGGAATCCACAACCTTGTTGTTACTTCCGCTATATGGATTGAGGTAATAGTATTTACGTTACTTTATACATGTGATTTACCTCTGTTATAAATCCTCGAGTACTGTGTGTGTCAGCATAGCGATCCAGGGATGACACTTAAGCACAGAGACTTGACCGTCTGAGGTCGGGTCTCTACAAGATGGTATCAGAGCACATGTTGACTGTAGGACGTGACCCTAGAAACCGACAAGCCCATAGGAAAGATTTGTTTTTCTACAACTTTCTTTTCAAAAAAGATCTTTTACCTCTCTTCTTTTTTCAGCTTTATCAAATGTTTTCTTTTAGTTAGAGTATACCCCTTTCCCCTTTTTACCACACGAAGATTCGACTGATGAGACCACCCCAAGAAGTACAAGATATCGGACAACTAAGACCACTATGGAATAAAGACGATTTTAGTGGGCATTAGAATAATGGAAAATACAACGGTTGAAGACTCCGAAGACTAGGAGAATTCGAAGGCTATGAAGAATTCCCAGATTGGTATGACCTAGGAAGGCTACCCTTATGGAACTTGTTAGACTATTGAAGCCGTCAATACCTAAGATCAAGGTGTATCAGAGAAAGACCGGAACATGGAGCATTAGAACTCAAAGTTTTTGTCAAGAAAACCCTAAGACAGGAGATATCAATTATGGAATGAAAGCTCATGGCAGTAACATGGGCATAGACACGGCTAACCATGGTGTTATTGCCCGCTTATGCTATAGTCACCGTGCGGAGTTAAGCATGCAGATGCATGGAAGGATTTGATGGCAGAAGGCTGATGGAGCATCTATCAGCAAAGGATGCAGTTTTAACCTTAGCTGGTGTATCGTCAGGGTCCGGAGTATTACATCAGGAAGTTTAAGATGAACCTTCAGGAAGCTATATTTGATAAGGAAGCATTCCGTGGGGAACTTAGGACCCAGAAGCTGCAAGCAGCCAAGCTAGAGGAGCAAAACCTCAAGATACCAGAGATTCGTCAGGAACTGAAGGACAGTAGGACCAGGGTTCATGCCAAGGATGTTGAAACCCAGAAGTTTGGAACACAACTCTTAACGGACATCATGAGAGACTTCGCGTCAACAGAGATGATCTGGCAAAAAGGACTTGATAAGGACAAGCACGATCAGAAGAAGCCATCGGAGACATGAACAAGACTTGAAAGAGTTTGGTGACTTTGAAGATTAATTGACCTTTAGAAGCCCAAACCCCTGTTATATACCTATGTAAGATGCGACGTTTGTGAGCTGTCATTTGTTTGTTGTTTTTCCGACAGCCACAAAATAAAATCTGCCTTTTCAAAACTTTTGTTTGTATTGTGTGCATCCCTCTCGATCTCTCTTATCTCACCCCAAAACCCTTGGATCCCAAAAGATGACGAATGGATATGGACGAGTATTTCCGAGATTCATGACACAACCATAGGTAGCACACTGGATACGAAACATGGAAGATCGCATGAAGGAGCACGGTGTTGAAGGAGAGTATATGGTTCCATACACCCTACAAAAGATCACACAAGGTGCTGCAAAATGGCGAGAGATACATCAAGCCATACAAGGATGGAATGGAACCAATGCTTGGGATGAATTTAAGACCATTCTAGTGAGGTCCCGTCTTACCCGAAAGCCATGTGAACCTAAAGAGAAGAAGCCTTGTGCATGTAAGATTTGTGGAGAAATGGGACACACCCATAAAGAACACAAGGATGAATGCCCTAATTGTGAAGGAAGTCACCCAACTGAAGAATGCCCGACTAGGTAGATCACTTGTTTCTTGTGTGAAGGGACTACCCACTACCCGTCTCAGTGTCACATTTACCCCATGGTACAAAGAACCATCTAGCAGAAGAAAGAAGCAATGAAAGGAGCCCTTATGGGAATTTTAGAAGAACCTATGATGAAGGAAGAGGTGGAGGACACACCCGAAGAAGACCCAGTTAAAACCTGCACCAAGTCTTGCTATTCGTGTGGAGAAGAAGGACACTTTTCCCAGAATTGTCTGAAGGGAGATCTAGTAGTATTCCCGACAGTGGAAGTAGAGTATGACCCACAGGAAATAGAAGCCCTGATTGGCACGGAAAAGTCCAGGAAGAGAAATAGATTGGATTCCAGGAACAACTCAATTTCGTAGAGAAGGACCTGAGTCATATCACCTATTACAGGTGCAAGGAATTAGGTCATTACGCCAATAAATGTCGAAAGAAGAAATACGCCGATAAATGTCGAAAGAAGAAATACGCCGATAAAGGTTGAAAGAAGAAGCCAAGAGCCCAAAGGGTGGACACCATCCCCAAGAAGCCTAAAGACTTATCGAAAGTTATTTGTTTACGCTGCAGGGAAACATGACACTATGCTAATAAATGTCCCGACAAGATGAAAGCTGGAGCTAAGTAGTTGAGAATTTAATATTGGTAATAAGCGTAGTAGGAAGCATTTTTTGGGGGATATGGAGTGAGTTATGGAATGGAAGTTTGAGATACTGTAATGAATTCATGAAATCAATAAAGTTCTTGTGTCATGATTTCATCCGCTGAATATTTATGAGTTGTTACTCTATGAAGAATGAGTTTGACCATTTTCGAGGATATGAGAAATATGGTCTATGGATGAGTTTGTGCATTTTTAGGGTGGTAGTAACTATGAGGACCCTTGACCCCTAGAAAAGTAATGATATTCCACGGAGTGGATTTCAGACAAAATAAGTAGGAGTTTTGTCTCGATATGTGGGATATCCCAAGAGTATGAAGGGAGGAAGTACTATTGGATATAAAGGAGGTATGATGTTGGTAATAAGGAGCAATTGTAACTCTTTGACGAGTTGGAGTAAACCATGTTTGAGTTTGGTACCAATAGAAGGAAGAGAGACAGTATAATTGGATGGATTTAAGAATGCTAGGAAGCTGGATGTTGGATTATTAGTTGCCCCGATGATGAGTTCAAGGTTTACAAGTGATGAGATGGGCCATAACCCACAGGCCGCAGGACCTGCCAAGAAGCAAGCACACTCTTGCTGAAGGAAAAACCCTGGAAGAAGATACGACCTTATCGATAGATGATTTTATAGGAGTTTACGCAAAACCTGAGAGTTGTGAAGGAACGATAGATGTTTGTCTGGCTGGCAGAATCAATGGATTTATCCGAACCCAGTTCGTCGACAAGAGAAATTCTGCAATGCTTGTGAGGATGACTGAGTGTTAGAATGCGAGATTCGCTAAACCATATACAAGGTAATGATTTGGGTGCGGGATGGATTGATCACCATACCGACTTACTCTTATTATTCGCCTTGCTATATGGGATGGTAAATCTGAGTGACTTACCTATAGTAGAGGGACGACGATCAAAACCTTGTTTAAACCTTAGAATGGTATGCCAAATTTTCCCCTTGTACAAGGCAGTTGTTGCCAATCGTAGGATATACGGTGAGGTTCAGCCCAGATCCATTTCCTGCAGGAGAAACCATAAATGGTTGACCACCATGAGATATCGATAGTTGTTTAGTATTGACGCCAGACCCGACAGCTAAGAAGACCCAGTCTCGGAATAACCTTACCAAGATGAAAGGACAGAAGGAATTGAGGAAAAGGTTATGCCACTACCGGAAGAGCCCAGAGAAGGAATTTTCCCAAGAATCTGAGAAGATCGACACTGTCAACAATAAGGATAGAGTATATGAGTTTTGATGGAACCGTAACCATGCTTCTAAGGGTGGTAGCACCCCAGACCCCTGTGATTATCGATGGATTTTGAGAAGACCCCAAACCTAACCTAGTTCTTTCTAGCCTCTCCGAATCTCGAGGACGAGATTCATTTTTAAGGGTGGTAGGTTTGTAACATCCCAAAATTCTAAATTTTGGAATGTTATATTAAATAGATAGTTATGATTGATTGTTTGATTGATTGTGTGAAATTGAGTGAAATTTGAAACTTTTTGAAAGTTAAATGAGAGGGAATAAAAGGACTTTCCCAAACTTTCATCTTGCATTTATGATCTCCATGAATTCAAATTCTTTTCATCACAAAACCCTGGAGAGAAGATGACATGACTTCTTCCATTTAAATAAATGAAAAAGGGTTTTTGAAAATATTTGAATTTCATTTGGAAATGTTTCAAATTCAGAAACTTTAAGCAACTCAATGATTTTCATGAGAGAAGATAAAATGACTTCTTCACAACATATGAAATATGACTTGGAAGTTTAAACGGATCAAATTAAAAGTCCTTTCGAAATTATTTTCAATTTGGAGTTATTTGGGTTTTATTCAAATTATTTTTCTCCAAAAATAAAATATATGGAAATTAGGGCAAAATGATTCCCTACAATAGAATATTGGAGAAAAATAGATTTGAAATAATTTTGGTATTTTTAAAATGATTTTATTCGAGCTGTAGCACTCTTTGCTTTATTTAATTTTGTGTGGATTTTATTTGACGTTAGAAAAATGTTCGTGTTATAGGAAATCTTTTTCTGAAAATTTTGATATATTATATGCCTATAGTTATTTTATTTTATTTGGTTTTCCTTTATTTTCTGTAAAAAATAAAATAAAATGTTTTAAGAACAAATTCCCTTCCGCCGAACTGGGCCGGCCCAGCTCCTCAGCCAGGCCCAGCCCAGCACGCAGCTCGTCCCCGACCCCGAGCGGAGTCCGCCGCCCGCACGGTTCACCGGCGACGCCGTGTCCGTCCCGGTCTCCTCGCCTGCCCCTCCCGCAAGCTGCCCCTTCTGGCCTTTATAAGGCGAGGCCCCGCCGCCTCTCCTCCTCGTCAGCCGCCACCTCGCCTCCTCGCTTCGCGCCGCCGCTGCACTCGCCTCCCGTCACACCGCCGCCGCACTTTGCCGCCGCCGCCGCCCTGCGCTGCGCGCCGGGACCGCCCGCGCCTTGCCCCTGCCGCCGAGGACGAAGCCGCCGCCCATCGGAGCTCGCCTCCGTGCCGCACTTCCCGCGCCGGAGCACCGCCGCCGCTGCCGCCCGATCCGCACCGCCACCGGTTTTCTTCCCCTGAACCGGTATAAGCCGCTAAAAACCCGTCCCGGTTATTTATTTGTTTTTCGGTTTTTATCGTTAGATCGGTTTGTTTTAAAAACGGTTTTGTTTAGGTTTACTTATTTAGAGAACGTTCGCTGGTTAGGTTTAGGAAACGAACGTTCGCTATTTAGTCTTTTTCTTTTATTTTAGTTTTCTGGCAGGGACCTAGTTGTGGTTGTTTTATTTTACAATTTAGTCCATGTACTTCAATCGGCCACTACTTTTTGCTCCTTAGTCGGAATTAGATGAAACCAACGCCTACTTCTTCGTTATGATCTCCTCTATCCAGATAATCAACTTAAACATGTTTTTGAAAGTTTTAAAATTTTGATTTCAAACAAATTTGAATTTCAACTTTGTTTGATCGTAACTTGAGTTTTATAACTCCGATTTAGTTGATTCTTTTTGCAAATTAGAACTCTTGACCTAAACTTTCTGATAAGGCCAAATTCACATAACTTTGGTACTGTTAGAAATTGTTTTCTGTTGCAAGAGTTAATTGCTTGTTTTCGAGGTTTTCCGAGATCTTTTCTTCGATTCTTTTGCATGATTGCTTATGTGTGGTTACTATTGCTTGCTTCCGATAGATTGACCGGAGTGTGACGAGTAGAACTATCAAGAGTTATGAGTGCGAATCATCTTCATCAACAGTACATGCAAGTTCACACTTTGATCATATCCCTTTCGTACCCAGTTTTTATGCATTAGTTTCACCCTCAAACATTGCATGAGTAGGATTGATAACATGTGGGTATTGGGAAGTAGTTGATGAGGTAGGAACCTATTGCCCTGCATTCAAACCTTGGGAGTTACTATTACGTTAAGCTTATATTGCCATGCTATGCGCATAGACGTGGATTGGGTTTGAGTGTATTCCATGACAGATGTGAGATTGTTTACTTAATGGTTCAACTTAAGGTGGCTACTTTAATACACATCTGGGTGGATTGGTTGCGGGAACCTGGGGATATACCAGTGCTGTCCATTTGGTTCGCCACCCAGGCTCAAAGGGATCATAAGATTATTCATGCTAGAAACTTCCGTGTGCAGCCACAAGCTATTATGGGCTCTAGCATAGTTGAGTATGTTGCATGACCTCTTCCAGTGGTAGGCTAGCAGATGTAGGGGATGTAGGTTGGTACTGTCCACCCGGGGTTAGAGTTAATGCTTCTGAAAGACTGTGTCTCGGTCATCCGTTTCTCAAACACCATGTAGTGCGAGAAATCCAACGGAGGAGATCGAGTCTTGTGGGGAAAAGTGCGCAAACCTCTACAGAGTGTACAAACTAATCATGATTAGCCGTGTCCCCGGTTATGGACATCTTGAGTATCTGGTTCTTGAATTATCATATTGATCTGATCACTCTATAATTAATTTGTTGGGTTGTTAATGATTACTTTTAATTGGGATTGTGATGGGGATTTACCATTCTCAAAGTTTTTCAACAAATTTGTAGTTAAATAAAAATATATTCCTTTATAGTAGGAAAAAATTGGTTTTTTGCAAAAAACATTACAACCATAGAGCTTTTTCCACCAGCCAAATATGCATGTAGTGATAGCTATTATTCATCATTATCCTATGGTGTGAATTTGCCAGTACATTCAATGTACTGACCCTTTGTGGCTGCAACGTCTCATGTTGCAGGATCTTATGACGAGTAAGTGATACGTTAGGGTTACAATTTCTACACTCAACTTTGCCATTGGTGTTGATGGGAATCCACAACCTTGTTGTTACTTCTGCTATATGGATTGAGGTAATAGTATTTACGTTACTTTATACATGTGATTTACCTCTGTTATAAATCCTCGAGTACTGTGTGTGTCAGCATACCGATCCAGGGATGACACTTAAGCACAGAGACTTGACCGTCTGAGGTCGGGTCGCTACAGAACAACATGGTAATTTTCTTTGGTTATGAATTTAGTCCTAATATGATGGTTATCCAAGTGGGATATAATAAAAACTTTCATATAAAGTGCATTGAATACTATGAGAAGTTTGATTCCTTATGATTGTTTTGAGATATGAAGATGGTGATATTATAGTCATGCTAGTGAGTAGTTGGTGAATTTGAGAAATACTTGTGTTGAGGTTTGTGAGTCCCGTAGCATGCATGTATGGTGAACCGTTATAAGTTGGAGCATGAGATTTTTTTTATTGTCTTCCTTATGAGTGGCAGTTGGGGACGAGCGATGGTCTTTTCCTACCAATCTATCCCCCTAGGAGCATGAGCGTAGTACTTTGTTTCAATGACTAATAGATTTTGTAATAAGTATGTGAGTTCTTTATGACTAATGTTGAGTCCATGGATTATACGCACTCTCACCCTTCCACCATTTCTAGCCTCTCTTGTGTCGTGCAACTTTCGCCGGTACCATACACCCACCATATACCTTCCTCAAAACAGCCACCATACCTACCTATTATGGCATTTCCATAGCCATTCCGAGATATATTGCCATGCAACTTCCACCGTTCCGTTTATTATGACACGCTTCATTATTGTCATATTGCTTTGCATGATCATGTAGTTGACATCGTATTTGTGGCAAAGCCATCATTCATAATTCTTTCATACATGTCACTCTTGATTCATTGCACATCCCGGTACACCGCCGGAGGCATTCATATAGATTCATATTTTGTTTTAGTATCGAGTTGTAATTCTTGAGTTGTAAGTAAATAAAAGTGTGATGATCTTCATTATTAGAGCATTGTCCCATGCGAGGAAATAAAAAAAGGGGGGGGGCAAAGAAGCCAATCGAAAAAAGGATAGGCCAAAGAAGCCAAACAAAAAAAAAGAGAAAAAGAGAGAAGGGACAATGCTACTATCCTTTTACCACACTTGTGCTTCAAAGTAGCACCATGATCTTCATGATAGAGAGTCTCCTATGTTGTCACTTTCATACACTACTAGGAATTTTTCATTATAGAACTTGGCTTGTATATTCCAACGATGGGCTTCCTCAAATGCCCTAGGTCTTCATGAGCAAGCAAGTTGGATGCACACCCAATTAGTTTCTTTTGTTGAGCTTTTATACACCTATAGCTCTAGTGCATCCGTTGCATGGCAATCCCAACTCAGTCACATCGATATCTATTGATGGGAATCTCCATAGCCCGTTGATACACCTAGTTGATGTCAGACTATCTCCCTCTTTTTGTCTTCTTCACAACAACCATATTCTATTCCACCTATAGTGCTATGTCCATGGCTCACGCTCATGTATTGGTGAAGATTGAAAAAGTTTGAGAACATCAAAAGTATGAAACAATTGCTTAGCTTGTCATCGGGGTTGTGCATGATTTGAGTATTTTGTGTGATGAAGATGGAGCATAGCCAGACTATATGATTTTGTAGGGATAAGCTTTCTTTGGCCATGATATTTTGAGAATACATAATTGCCTTATTAGTATGCTTGAAGTATTATTGTTTTTATGTCAATATTAAACTTTTGTTTTGAATCTTATGGATCTGAATATTCATGCCACAATAAAGAAGATTACATTGATAAATATGTTAGGTAGCATTCCACATCAAAAATTCTGTTTTTATCATTTACCTACCCGAGGACGAGCAGGAATTAAGCTTGGGGATGCTTTATACGTCTCCAACGTATCTATAATTTTTGATTGTTCCATGCTATTATATTATCCATCTTAGATGTTTTATAAGCATTTATATGTTGTTTTATATGATTTTTGGGACTAACCTATTAACCTAGAGCCCAGTGCCAGTTTCTATTTTTTCCTTGTTTTTGAGTTTTACAAAAAAGGAATACCAAACGGAGTCCAATTGATGTACCAATTTTTGATGATTTTTATGGACCAAAAGAAGCCCCCGGAGTAAAAGTGTTGGGCCAGAAGAGTCCCGAGCCACCCACGAGGGTGGAGGGCCCGCCCTACCCCCTGGGCGCGCCCCCTATCTCGAGGACGACTCGGAGACCCCCCTGACGTGAGACCGACGCCAAAAATTCCTATAAATACAGAAACCCCCAGAAAGAAACCTAGATCGGGAGTTCCACCGCCGCAAGCCTCTATAGCCAAGAAAAACCAATCGGGTCCCTGTTCTGGCACCCTGCCAGAGGGGGGATGCATCACCGGTGGCCATCTTCATCATCCCGACGCTCTCCATGACGAGGAGGGAGTAGTTCACCCTCGGGGCTGAGGGTATGTACCAGTAGCTATGTGTTTGATCTCTCTCTCTCTCTCTCGTGTTCTCGATTTGGCACGATCTTGATGTATCGCGAGCTTTGCTATTATAGTTGGATCTTATGATGTTTCTCCCCCTCTACTCTCTTGTAATGGATTGAGTTTTCCCTTTGAAGTTATCTTATCAGATTGAGTCTTTAAGGATTTGAGAATACTTGATGTATGTCTTGCATGTTCTTATCTGTGGTGAAAATGGGATATTCACGTGATCTACTTGATGTATGTTTTGGTGATCAACTTGCGGGTCCAGTGACCTTGTGAACTTATGCATAGGGTTTGGCACACGTTTTCGTCTTGACTCTCCGGTAGAAACTTTGGGGCACTCTTTGAAGTTCTTTGTGTTGGTTGAATAGATGAATCTGAGATTGTGTGATGCATATCATATAATCATACCCGCGGATACTTGTGGTGACATTGGAATATCTAGGTGACATTAGGGTTTTGGTCGATTTGTAACTTAAGGTGTTATTCTAGTACGAACTCTAGGATAGATCGAACGGAAATAATAGCTTCGTGTTATTTTACTACGGACTCTTGAATAGATCGATCAGAAAGAATAACTTTGAGGTGGTTTCGTACCCTACAATAATCTCTTCGTTTGTTCTCCGCTATTAGTGACTTTGGAGTGACTCTTTGTTACATGTTGAGGGATAGTTATATGATCTAATTATGTTATACTTGTTGGGAGAACTTGCACTAGTGAAAGTATGAACCCTAGGCCTTTTTTCCTAGCATTGCAATACCATTTACGCTCACTTTTACCACCTGCTACCTTGCTATATTTATATTTTCATATTACAAAAACCTATATCTACCATCCATATTGCACTTGTATCACCATCTCTTTGCCGGCACCTATACAATTTACCATTGTATTGGGTGTGTTGGGGACACAAGAGACTCTTTGTTATTTGGTTGCAGGGTTGTTTGAGAGAGACCATCTTCATCCTACGCCTCCCACGGATTGATAAACCTTAGGTCATCCACTTGAGGGAAATTTGCTACTGTCCTACAAACCTCTGCACTTGGAGGCCCAACAACGTCTACAAGAAGAAGGTTGCGTAGTAGACATCAATCTGCTGGATCCATCTTTTTGGAGTGTTCGAGGCTGACATGGGGATGATGTTTGGCGATTGTGGGGGCTGCCGTTGGCTTGAGGGCCGAGCGAGCACCCCTGGTAAGACCGCCGAGCTGGAGGACCTGTCCTGGAGTTAAGGCCCCTCCAGAAGTAATGTTGTCATTAATGACAAGGCGAGCCATGAATCCTTTTGTCGACAACACAAAGGAACTCTCAATGAAAGCACCAATGTCGGTGTCAAAACCGGTCGATCTCGGGTAGGGGGTCCCGAACTGTGCGTCTGAGGATCGAAGGTAATAGGAGACAAAGGGGACACGATGTTTACCTAGGTTCGGGCCCTCTTAATGGAGGTAAAACCCTACTTCCTGCTTGATTGTCTTTGATGAGTATAGGGGTTACAAGAGTTGATCTACCTCGAGATAGTAATGGCTAAACCCTAGATGTATAGCCTATATGAATTCTCATGATCCCTATGGACTAAACCCTCCGGGTTATATATACACTGAAGGGGTACAAAGGCGGTTTACAAGGGAAGGAAACAATACATCCGGACTCCAATCTTGCCCTCCACGCATCCAGGAGTCCTATCCAAACACGGGGAATAATCTTCCATTCTATCTTCATGGCCCGTCAGCCTGGCCCATGCTCAAATAGGCCGGACACCTGAGGACCCCCGAATCCAGGTCTCCCTCACTAGCCAAGGGATCACGCACCCCTGTAACAGAGAAGCGTAAAATCATCAGAAAACCCAAGTTCATTCGGGGTCAACGTAATGATCCTAGTTCCCCCATGTATATGGGAATTAAGCCATAATACTAGTCTTTATGCCTACACTGCAACTTAACTCGTTCAATTTAGAACTGTCGCGTGTAAAGAATTTGTGAGTTATGCCCGGTTTGCTGTTGATGTAAGAACCGTTAATATGTTGACCTTGATATGCTGTCAGCTCAGGCAATGAATATGAACTATTTTTGTTATTATTATTATATCATAGAGGTAGCACACTCAATTGATCTCACTACAGTATGTGTGAACAAAAATATGCAATCTGGTTGCGAATAGCACACGGTTCGTTGATGAAAGTCGTGTGCCGACCAAACCCCGCCCACGATCTGAGTCGTGCTTTCTGATTGGCCAGAACCCAAACCTCACAGATCGTACGTCTGCACTGTTGGATGCTCCTAGATCGAACGGTGATCCTCATCCCTTTCGACAACACATGCAGTTCTGATTGTAATTCTTTTGCACAAAATGCACGTTAATCTCAAAAAATGTCTTAAATATAGCTAACGATACCTGAAATGCGCCAGAAAATCAAACCTGTGGTATAATGGTGATTGCGTACCATGGAAATTTTTATGAGGCCAAACGATGAAGTCACTGACCACAGGAGTTTGAATTGACACGTCTCCTTTTGGAAACCATGATCTTTCATGTGAGATGCTCCAGTTTAGAAGGGGCAGTCATGAAAACTTGTGCCAAACTTTACCAATTTTTTTCCATGGGGTCGTGAGAGCACGCCACGGGCACACATCAATTTTGACGATGTCCGAACTCCATCTGAATTTCCTGTAATTAAATACCAACTAGGCCTACGCCAGTGGCCGCACCTCGCGGCCGAAATGTTTGAAACTTCTCCCGCTTCTCAAACAAACGGATGAAAACTCACAAAGCGACACACAAATGATTTGTACACCTTCTTTGCTAGGCTGATAGTAAGGGGGTATCATAGCTAGTATGATGCATGCCAACTAGGAAATTTTGATGAGCTGTCATAAAATTAAATGAAGAAAGAGAGGGTTAAGAATCATATCATGAAACTCTATCATAATAAATGCTATGCTACTATGTATCATGCATGACAATAAATAAAGTACTACATGATACTACTCTATGATACTATGCATTAGAATAGCCACAATGGGAGTAACTTCAGCAGTAACATCGAGTCCAAGTCAACAAATTTGCTTATGTGGCGATGAGTTAATGAGGAGAGAGGTAGTTTGAGTAACTTAGCCAGTTACTGTAACATCACATGTCCCAATGCAATATGAGTCTATAACCTAATAAATGAGGCTTTGCATGTTACCATACTTATGTTACTACCCACTATGAATGGTAGTAACATAGTCTAGGGATATGTGTATGTTAATAGTGTATGTTACTCTCCATTGTGGCTAGTCTTAGAGTAGGTACAATAAAGTGACATAAGCAGGCTATAAGGAATAGAATAATATATATGTGCTTATTAGTTGGAGGAAAGAGAAGAGGAGAGAGAAGAGAAGCGGGCTCTTGGTTAGTAGAGCCAGCTGCAACACGAGACCCAAGACACTTTGTGAGTATGTAAGATGGGCCAACTATTGATAAACTAGTATGTATTTAAAACTTATTATTGTACATGCCGACTAAGAGGTTGGCTGTATATGACATGGCAACTTCTTATAGCCGACTGTTGGTTGTATTATTAACCATGCTCTTAGTGAGGTAGCTAGTATATCATATACTAGCTAGTATCATACTCCCTCCTTTCCGGTTTATAGGGCTCAATTCAAAAATCTCACCAACCAAGGTAGATGGTGAGTGGTGGAATACTTTTTGTAGTTTGCAAAAACACCCAATTAATGTTTTTATTTTACTCAAAAAATTATGTTTACCAATGTATTAATTGCAATACATGCATGCATAAAGTACATGCATTGGTCAATTTTCTCTTAATACTTGCATGCAATTATTTAATGCACCTTGGAATCTGAACATGTGATGGGGAACAACCAAATTGAGCCTTATAAAATGGAAAAACTAAAATTTTGAGATAAGCCTATAAACCGGAAAGGAGGGAGTATATATGCATGATACTAGTAAGTGACGATTTGTAGTCCGAAGTGCCGCATCTCCTTTTGGAAACTATTATCCTTCTTATGAGATGGTCCGGTATGGAAGGTGCGAGCACCAAAACGTGTGCCAAACTTTACCAAATTTTTTCCACGCAATCATGAGAGCATGCGATAGTGACACAATGATTTTTGTTATTTTCCGGACTCTATATGCCTCTGGCCGCACCCTGCGGCCGAACTGTTTAAAGTTTTTTCCCGTTTCTCGCATAATGAATGAAAACTCGCAAAGCGACACACAAAAGATCTTGCTAACATGCACGTGTAGTTGCGACTACACATACACACATACATACAAACGAGATCTACTTTTTTTGCATATTCAAAGTTTGAGATTGCTAGTGAGGCCTGGCGCCTGGTAAAATGTACCAGAAAATCAAACCATAGGGTACAGTCGTGATTTCTTACAGTGGGAAAAAATTGGAGGCGAAACGATGAACTCATGTTTTCATTCAAACAAAAATATGATGTTAGGTAATGTAAATGTTTTCAAATAGCACACGGTTCACTCACGAAAGCCGTGTGTCCACTAAACTTTGGCCGATGCCCCCCTCTGCAACGCGCGTGATGTGAGTCGAGCGTTCTGATTGGCCAGAACCCAAACCCCACGGATCGTACGTCTGCATCGTTGGATTCTCCTTGATCGAGCGGCGATCCTCATCCCTTTCTATAGCACATGTAAATGTTTTCAAATAGCCCCTCGCAAAAAATGTTTTCAAATAGCACACGGTTCACTCATGAAAGCCGTGTGCCTACCAAACCGTGGCCGATGCTCCCCTTTGCCGCGCGCGTGATCTGAGTCGTGCGTTCTGATTGGACAGGATCGAAACCCAACGGATCATACATCTGCACCGTTGGATGCTCCCAAATCGAACGACAATCCTCATCCCTTTCGACAGGAAATGCAGTCCGGCTAGGAATTGATTTATATGCCAAAATGCATGGTAAATGCCGAAAAATGTCTTACATATAGCACACGAGACCTGGAATGCGCCAGCAAATCAAACCTGTGGTATAATTGTGATTGCTTTACGTGGGAAAAATTTAGAGGTGAAACAATGAACTCACGTCTTCATTTCAAAATTAGTACGTCTTCATTTCAAAAAAATTATTCTCTTTGTGCACACGAGCGCTTAGAGGAAACCGTTTGCATGGGACTTTCCGCACGGCGACCCGGGATATTTTTCACCCTCTTCACCTAGGCCGCCAACACCCCCCACCGCCCGCCCACGTTTCACTTAACTAGTCCACCCAATCTCCATCGCCAGCTCCCCCCCTCCCCCAGATCCACAGCAGAACCCTCTCCGGCGCCGCCGTGCTCATCCCGGCCGTGTGCCCGCTCTTCGGCGTGAAGCCTACCTCCACTGCTGTTCCCAACACGCGGCGGCCCGCGCCTCGCCGTTGATACGTCTCCAACGTATCTATAATTTTTTGTTGTTCAATGCTATTATATTATCTGTTTTGGATGTTTAATGGGCTTTATTATGCTCTTTTATATTATTTTTGGGACTAACCTATTAACCGAAAGCCCAGTGCAAATTGCTGTTTTTTTTGCCTATTTCAGTGTTTCGCAGAAAAGGAATATCAAACGGAATCCAAACGGAATGAAACCTTCGCGAGGATCGTTTTTGAAACAAACGCAGTCCAGAAGATTTGGAGTGGATGTCAAGGAAGCAACAAGGCGGCCACGAGGCAGGAGGGCGCACCCAAGGGGGGTGGGCGCGCCCCCACCCTTGTGGGCTCCTCGCAGCTCCATCGACCTACTTCTTTCGCCTATATATACTCTTATACCCTGAAAACATCCAGGGGAGCCACGAAACCACTTTTCCACCGCCGCAACCTTCTGTACCCGTGAGATCCCATCTTGGGGCCTTTTCCGGCGATCTGACGGAGGGGGATTCGATCACGGAGGGCTTCTATATCAACACCATAGCCTCTCCGATGATGTGTGAGTAGTTTACCACAGACCTTCGGGTCCATAGTTATTAGCTTGATGGCTTCCTCTCTCTCTTTGGATCTTAATACAAAGTTCTCCTCGATCTTCTTGGAGATCTATTCGATGTAATACTATTTTGCGGTGTGTTTGACGAGATCCGCTGAATTGTGGGTTTATGAACTTGATTATCTATGAATATTATTTTATTCTTCTCTGAATTCTTATATGCATGATTTGATATCTTTGCAAGTCTCTTCGAATTATTGGTTTAGTTTGGCCTACTAGATTGATCTTTCTTGCAATGGGAGAAGTGCTTAGCTTTGGGTTCAATCTTGCGGTGCTCGATCCCAGTGACAGAAAGGGAAACGACATGTATTGTATTATTGCCATCGAGGATAAAAAGATGGGGTTTATATCATATTGCTTGAGTTTATCCCTCTACATCATGTCATCTTGCCTAATGCATTACTCCGTTCTTATGAACTTAATACTCTAGATGCAGGCTAGATAGTGGTCGATGCGTGCAGTAATAGTAGTAGATGCAGAATCGTTTCGGTCTACTTGTCACGGACGTGATGCCTATATTCATGATCATTGCCTTAGATATCATCATAACTATGCGCTTTTCTATCAATTGCTTGGCAGTAATTTGTTCACCCACCATAATATATGCTATCTTGAGAGAAGCCACTAGTGAAACCTATGGCCCCCGGGTCTATTTTCACTAGTGCGCGTCGATCCTAAACAAACGGTTTTTTTACCCCTTTCCACGACAGCCTTCGGAACCGTCGCCAAGTGAGTGTGTGCGATAGGGGGTCCTTCCCACACGACCCAGAAACCGTCGGGGATATGGAACAGTGATCCAGAGGCCTTCCAAAATGTAATCGTGTGTGATGCAACACACACTAAATTCTTTCACACGTGTGCTATCGGTGATTAAGCGTTTCTAATGACGTAGTGAAACCATACGGTTTGTTGTAACGAACCATTTGGGAAACAGTATGTAAGGCACACGGGCTAACATATGAACTGTGTGTGATTTGTGCCCTATCGCACACGAGTTCTCTGAGTAACCCGTCTGCCATGCTAGACTCCATCGCACACGTTTTCCAACAATTACCGTCTGCGATAATGTTCTATCACAAACGGTTCAGGAGCCCCTTCACACACATACAAGTGCTGCAGACCATTTGTGATTTGTTAGGTATCACCGGCGGTTGCCGCAAGAGTGACGTGTGCTTTTCGTTTGGGATCCCACACGTTTCCTAAAAAAATACGACTGGGATTGTATTTTGCATTGGGCATGGTTTACTCCCAGTTCTCGTGTGCGATAACGCGATATCACAAACGGTTCCGGAGAACCTACGCACACGTAGTAGCGCTGCGAATGATTTGCGATCTACTGTGTATCACCGACGGTTCCAATACGATTGACGTATGCTTTCCGATGTGGATCGCACACACTCATTTAGTTGAACCATGTGCGGAGCAATTGCTAGGTCAAAAAAAATCCCATTTTGAATCGGCACGCAAAAGGAAAATTCGCCACAATATTCAATTGAACAAATAAACAAAAATATCCCATTTTGAATCGGCACACAAAAAGCAAATTTGCCACAATATTCAAATGAACAAATAGTGTCCACAGGAAGAACATTCATCAGATTTCGCAACAATTGCAATTGAACATATGGTAGCTAAATTCGAATGATTTGTCCACACATATATGCATTACATAATTAATCATAGTGTACGAAATACGAAGACCTCATCAGATGGAAAATAATGGATCCATGCGTTATATGTCTAGCGGCTAACTCCTACTCAATGTTTCAGGAGAAACCATGCTAAAATCTTCATCACCACCAGTGGGATTGATGTAGTTATCCAGGAACAAGTCGCTGATAAATCTCGGAACCATCAGCAATTCACCAGCCGGGAACGGTTCAGGGGTCCTCGGTTTTAAGATGAGTTGCGGTATTTTTAAGATCAGAATGTGCCATATGAGTGGAGTAGAAGATACTAATTAAGATAGACTTACTGGTACTAATTCGCGAGGATCGTCACAACTATCAGCAGATTTGCAGATGGAGATCATGTGTCTACAAACATAGTATCCACAAAGGTTGGTCCCTGCTTCTTGCTGAGGACACTGAAACTTTTTGTACAAAATTAGTCCAGTATTTGTCCTGTTAGGAACAACCTAACCGGTGTTAGATGTATTATTTTTTCTTTGGACAAAATATAAAGAGGTTTATTTAGAAGCTTGAACATTTGACTAGTGTAAGGAAAGCTATTTGCAGAATGTTGGCTAAATTTCCGAAAATAATGGATTTCGGTGTGTTACCGGAGAAACGATCTCGTGCTGCAGAGGTAGTTTCCTCTTGAACAGGTTCCCTGTTTTAGTTTATCACAATGCGAGCACACTGCAAATGATGATGAATTTTGACAACATCAATTATTGAACCAGATATGAATGCAAATTAATTTCAACATCATAGAATTCAATACCTATCCAAGAATTGCTGAAGATGAGTCAGATCTTGAGCGTTTGTTGACTCTCTGAGAGAATCGATGTAGTAAACTGTGTTCTTGTTTGGAACAATGAATACCAATATCCAGTGATTGCTACATATTAAGAAAGCCATGAACTTACGAATGATGTCGAAATCAGAAAGACAATCAGTGTATGCGCGGTTGTTTACTTGACTTACCCTTCATGATATGGCCAGAGAAATGATTATGCATGGGACGTGTTTTCAAAGATATGGACGACCGTGTTAACGGCCCAGTCCCATCAGTCCTTTTCATGTAATGTTGTGCCATCTGCTAATGCAGGATCTATGAAATACACACTCTCACTTTGTCTTCTCTGCACGTTCAATCTCCTAAGAGGAATAAAATGCAGTTAGCTGTTTATCATTTACAGCCTTGTATGGAGAAGTTGATCAGAGTTTGTTAAGTACTTACAAAATCACGCATCTAACAAGAGTGGCATCAAGCAGGTTAAAGTTGAAGAAGAGATGTAAGTCCTCGAAACTCACAATGATGGAACCAACATCGTGTCAAAAATGATCTCTGTTGTAGTGGACTAGCAAATGGTGATGACCTTCTGACATTTGATCCATGCAATATTCATGTAACTCGCGGCAACTGGAGCTACACTCATCAAAGTACTCGCCAACAAGAAATGGCTGACCATGGACGTAATTGCGTACTTCAAGTATGTCTGCTTTTCTTTTAGAAAGCAACAATTCTACTTCTTGATTATCCATGGCGTCAGAAATAACATTACTCCTCGATTTGAACAAGCTGCTGTTAATTTGGTTTTGGGCGATGAGTGCTTTAAGTAAGAGGCAATCGTTCTCTTTCCTATTCACTTTCCCGCCGCGCTTCCTCGTGGTCGTGGGTGTAGCCTTTTTGGCCACTTCCTTCTTGGTACTTTAAGCATTTCTGGAAGAACGTTTGGTTGCCTGCACGGTAGACTGCCGAGCAGACGGTGAAGCTTGGACGGACTTCTTAGCAGACTGTTTGTCTATGCCGGACCGCTGAGCTGGTGGTGCTGCAGTGACGGACAACTGGGCTGTAGGAGCAGAGGCATCAGACTGCTGACCATGCGTTGAAGCTATGTCAGGTTTCTGCGCAGGTGGTGCCAACTTGTCGGTGTGCTGAGGAGGCCGTGCCAACGCGTTGGTTTGCTGAGAAGGAAGTGCTGGCGCATTGGTATGCTGATCACACGCCTGCGGACCGACGGACTGATGAGCAGTCGGTTCTGGACCTACAGACTGCTTAGCAGGCGGTTCCAAAGCATCAAACTGCTTAGCAGTCTGCTCCACCAGGTTGGTCTGCTGAGCATGTGCTACAGCTGGGTCTCCCCCCGCTGCTTCAGCGGCCGGCAACTGAACCGGTGGTGCGTAATCAGCAGTTGTAGGCCTTGCCACTGGCTGCTTTGGGGCGGAGGATGACATGGCCTGTACGCCACAAAGTCGGTCCGGCTCATCACAGGTTGATGCATCAGCCCGCGAGAGCTGCTCTGGCAAGGAGAGCATCACCGGTTGAGGGGCGATAGTGGTTGCTCTTGGCAGGGCTTCAAGAATCTCATCGATGAACTCTATTTCCTTTCGTGGTCACTGGATGTGATGTAACAATGTTTCTCCCAAGGTCCTTTGCTCATCGAAGTCTCCTAGGACATTCTTCAGGGCAAATTCATTGAATCCAGGCTTTACTTCAGTCACGTAGCACTTCACACAGCCCGGCTTCAATGGCACATTGTCCAAGAAGAGGCCATCTTCCAAGAAGGGTGGGCAAACCCAGGCTGTTGCACATTTTAATGTACCTTCATAATGTGTAAGCACGCCCTTCAGTCTGTCTTTCATTCCAGATAGATCAGATATAGCATCATCACGAGCAGCTGCAGTCTCAGTGTCGCTGGGGTCAGCTGATGCACACCTACTCTTGTGCAGTGTTGTCGCACAATAAGCAGCATCCTCCATGCCCGCCTCCCCTCCCATCTGCTGGCTATCTGTCAGTGTTAGAGTCTTCTGCATCATCATCATTGACTCCTCAACATCCTTTCGAACAGCCGGATAAATCTCCTTCTTCAACTTTTCAAACAATGCATTCTGCTTCATTTCACTCGCTTTTTTCATGCTGAGCCTATCTTCTTTGCTGAGTATGAAAGCCCTCTTGTGCGGGACATTAACGCCTATACCCCTTGCACGACCAGGAGGATCTTTTGTGTCCAGAGCAATGGACAGAATGTCACATGGCTCTGAGTTCCTGTAGAACCTTCCAGGGATCTTGGAAGCCTCTACCATCACTTCATACAGTTTGGCGTCACATGCGTTTTCAAAGTAATAAGTTCCATCATCATGCCTCTTTGCACGTGCCCGCAAGTAGTCTCTGGCGCGTTCGCCCTTGATTTCACTAAAGGCCGGACTCCCACCCGCCGCTACTGCTTCTTTGTCCTCATGTTCCCATTTCAGTTTCATGCCATAGTATCCTACCACACACATATGGTGGGGGTGTATGTTCTTCTTCTGAAGTTCCGATTGCTTGAAACTCTTCGCAGCAAACTCTGGAGTTGCCCTGACCCTTTTGAATTATGCCCAGTCTGCCTTTGTAATTTGGGGGTATGCGGGGATTGGGTCCTTGCCTTCACTCAAGTACTTCATGTACAACACGTGCTTCCAGTTTCTCCAAGCATCCCTAGCCTTCTTCAGTGCAGCGTGTTCCACCTGCATTCTCCACTGCTCTGGAACACTGAAGTGATCCATGCTCTCCCGGACTATCCTTCGTCGTGTTTATGTGTCAGCCTTCCGAAACCCCGACAGATTAATGTTGAGCCTTGCCTTGCCAACAAATCCACACACACTCCTGAACCTCATGCGTGCTTTATCTGGTTTAGTTGGAGCCCAGGACTTTAAATCAATCTCGGTTACTTCATATACACCTTTAGGCTGGTGTGTGGGCTTCCTTGGAGCGTTCCTCCGTGTCCTGACCGGAAGGGAAATTGTTGCAGCTCTATCCCGTTCAAGACTACTTGATCCCTCACAATCTGCTGAAGACCTAGGGTTGTCCGAATAAGATGAAGATACATGGCCTGAATGAGTGCTGTCACTGCTACTCGGCATCTACAGAGAACACATGCGAAACTCAGGAAAGGAGGATAAGCATAAAACTAACAACTTGGTATCAAGCTTTCTAAACATGACATGCAAGAATTTAGAAAATGTACGGCCAATTTGTTAAGTTTGTGTGACTCGGGCGCCCACAATTTGTAAATAGGCAGTAACTTATTGGAACAAATACAACTTATATGTAGTAAGGAAGGTAGATAATGAAGATATATACGCTCTCCGTTATTTTATAGCCAATTTGGGAACATACGGAACGAAATTGGAAGAGGGATTGCGAGGAAATATGCCTCACTGCGATGGAGAGCAGTAACTAACAGGCTTCTTAATGCAAACCCGGCCGGACCACAGGAGAGGCAAGGGTTACTGCATCAATAAGCTCGAGGGTGGCTGGTGAGCAAACGAAGACGGCGAGGCGCGGGTCGCCGCGTGTTGGGAACGGAAGTGGAGGTAGGCTTGACGCCGAAGAGCGGGCACATGGCCGGGGTGAGCACGGCGGCGTCGGAGAGGGTTCTGCTGTGGATCTGGGGGAGAGGGGAGCTGGCGAAGGAGATTGGGTGGACTAGTTGAGTGAAACGCGGGCGAACGGTGGGGGTTGTTGGCGGCCTAGGTGAAAAGGGTAAAAAATATCCCCGGTCTCCGCGCGCGCGGAAAAGCCTATGCAAACGGTTGCCTCTAAGCGCTCGTGTGCACAAACAGAATAATTTCGTTTGAAATGAAGACATACTAATTTTCAAATGAATACGTGAGTTCATCGTTTCTCATCTAAATTTTTTGCACGTAAACCAATCACAATTTTACCACGGGTTTGATTTGCTGGCGCATTTCAGGTCTCGTGTGCTATATGTAAGACATTTTTTGGCATTTACCGTGCATGTTTGCATATAAAATCAATTCCTAGCCGGACTGCATTTCCTGTCGAAAGGGATGAGGATTGCCGTTCAATCTGGGAGCATCCAACGGTGCAAACGTACGATCCGTGGGGTTTGGGTTCTGGCCAATCAGAACGCACGACTCAGATCGCACGCGCAGCGAGGGGGGCATCGGCCACGGTTTGGTAGGCACACGGCTTTCATGTGTGAACCGTGTGCTATTTGAAAACATTTTTTGGAGGGGCTATTTGAAAACATGTACATGTGTTGTCGAAAGGGATGAAGATCGTCATTCGATCAAGGAGAATCCAATGGTGTAGGCGTACGATCCGTGGGGTTTGGGTTCTGGCCAATCAGAACGCATGACTCAGATCGCGCGCGTGGCAGAGGGGTGGGGGGTGCATCGGCCACGGTATAGTGGACACACGGCTTTCATGAGTGAACCATGTGGTCTTTGAAAACATTTACATTACCTAACATCATATTTTTGTTCGAATGAAAACATGAGATCATCGTTTTGCCTCCAATTTTTTTCCACGGTAAGAAATCATGAGTATAGTGGAGAGTGTCATATACTAGTATCATGAATATACAGTACATATGATAGTACCTTTAATTAATTATAGCGCATAGTATAATACATAGAGTATAGTATGTCATATATATATAGATCATATTTATTGCCATGCATGACACAAAGTAGCATCGCATTTAACATGATACGGTATCTACCTACTATATGTTACTCTAACCCTCTTTATATATATTTAATTCTTTGCCACATCAACATATATACTTGCTATTTCCGAGTGCATGACATCGTCGGCTATGATACCACCACTATGGCCAGCCTTATGTAGGGAGTATCGTATAGTACTATATATATAGTATCATGCATATGATACTAGTGTATGATGCTACGTACGTACCTTCATAGTGCATATATAGTATCATAGAGTAGTACTAGCTCCCTCTATAAACTAATATAAGAGCGCTTGGATTACTAAATAGTGACCTAAACGCTCTTATATTAGTTTACAGAGGGAGTATATATCATAGATGACCGTATTTATGGCCATGCATGACACAAAGTAGTATAGCATTATTATATATATATATATATATATATGTTACGGTATCTACCTATGTTACTGCTTCTTTGCCACATCATCGTATTTTCTATTCCCGGGTGCATGATACCGGCTATGATACCCCCACTATGGCCACCCTAATAAGGCTGGTCGTAATATGGGAGTATCAAGCGGTATGATGCATGCCAACTAGACTTTTTGGATGACGTGGCACACAGTTAAATGATGAAAGAGAGGGTGTGTGGTATCATATCATGATACCGTATCATATTAAATGTTGTACTACTTTGTGTCATGCATGGTAATTAATAAGGAACCTAAGATACTAACTCATGATACTATGCATGCGCGCATTATATTACGGAGGTATTGCCGATCATATACTAGTATCATGCATATATACTCCCTCCATTCCGGTTTATAGGCTTATCTCAAAATTTTAGTTTTTCCATTTTATAAGGCCCAATTTGGTTGTTCCCCATCACATGTCCAAATTCCAAGGTGCATTAAATCATTGCATGCAAGTATTAAGAGAAAGTTGACCAATGCATGTACTTTATATATGCATGCATGTATTGCAATTAATACATTGGAAAACATAAATTTTTGAGGAAAACAAAAGAATTAATTGGGTGTTCTTGCAAACTACGTACAAAAGGTATTCCACCACTCACCATCTACCTTGGTTGGTGAGATTTTGGAATTGAGCCCTATAAGGCTGGTTGTAATGGGGAGTATCATATATATATATACTAGTAGTATCATGCATATATATGATAGTGTAGCTAGGATACTAACTACTTCCGTGATGCATAGTATCATAAGTTAACATCTTAGTTTGCCTTACTAATCACACAAAGTAGTAGTGCAACATTTAATATGACATGGTATCATGATATGATACCATATCCTCTCTTGTGTGCCACATCATCCAGAAAGTCTAGTTGGCATGCATGATACCGCTTATGATAATACCATTACAACCAGCCTAGCTAAACCGGAAAGGAGGGAGTATGAGACTAGCTAGCCACAATGGAGAGTAGTACATTGGTAACATACACATATCCCTAGACTATATATGTTACTACCTTCATAGTGGGTAGTAACATAAGTGTAGTGTCATGCAAAGCTTCATCTCTTAGGTTACAGACTCATATTGCATTGGGACATGTGATGCTACAATAACTATCTAAGTTACTGAAACTATCTCTCTCCTCATTAACTTATTGCCACATAAGCAAGTTTGCTGAGTTGGAGTCGGTGTTACTGCTGAAGTTACTCCCACTATGGCTAGTCTGATACTAGCTAGTCGTCTATGATATACTAGCTACCTCCCTAAGAGCATGGTTAATAATACAACCAAGGGTCGGCTATAAGAAGTTGATATGTTATATACAGCCAACCTCGTAGCGGGTATGTACAATAATACGTTTTATATACGTACTAGTTTATCAATAGTTGGCCCACCTTACATCCTCACAAAGTGTCTTGGGTCTCCTGTTGTAGCTAGCTCTACTAACCAAGATCCCACTTCTCTTCTCTTTCCTCGAACTAATAAGCACATATATATTATTCTATTCCTTATAGCCAGACTACCCACAGTGGGAGTAACATAGGTAGTAACATCACACATATCTAGATAAAATAGATGATGTGGCAAGCAATAGATGAAAAAATGGAGGAAAGTGGATATGTGTGATGTTACTACCTATGTTACTCCCACTGTGGGTATAGTCTTACTATAGTATGAGACTACCCACAATGGGAGTAACATAGGTAGTAACATCACACATATCTAGATAAAGTAGATGATGTGGCAAGCAATAAATGAAGAAAGAGAGGAAAGTAGTAACATAGCTAGTTACTAGTAGTATGAGTAACATCACACGTACATATCAAGGCAAGATGTGTCTATAGCCTAATAAATGAAGTTTTGCATGTTACCACACATATATGTTACTCCCCACTATAGAGGTCGTAACATAGACAAGTGTAACACATGGGCATGTTACTAGTCTATGTTACTACCCATTGTGGCTAGTCTGAGTAACATCACACATCTCAAGGCAAGATGAGTCTATAGCCTAATAAATGAAGTGTTGCATGTTACTACACATATGTTACTCCCCACTATAGAGGTATTAACATAGACTAGTAACATTCTATGTTACTACCCATTGTGGCTAGTCTTATGTCACTCTATTGTGTACTTGCTTGCTCTAATAATGCATAGTATCGTAGAGTAGCTAGTATCATATGTAGTACTTTATTTATATTGTCATGCATGAGACATAGTAGCATAACATTTATTATGATACGGTTTCATGATATGATACTTAACCCTTGAAGGAAATATGCCCTAGAGGCAATAATGAAGTTATTATTTATTTCCTTATATCATGATAAATGTTTATTATTCATGCTAGAATTGTATTAACCGGAAACGTAATACTTGTGTGAATACATAGACAAACAGAGTGTCACTAGTATGCCTCTACTTGACTAGCTCGTTAATCAAAGATGGTTATGTTTCCTAGCCATTGACATGGGTTGTCATTTGATTAACGGGGTCACATCATTAGGAGAATGATGTGATTGACTTGACCCATTCCGTTAGCTTAGCACTCGATCATTTAGTATGTTGCTATTGCTTTCTTCATGACTTATACATGTTCCTATGACTATGAGATTATGCAACTCCCGTTTACCGGAGGAACACTTTGTGTGCTACCAAACGTCACAACGTAACTGGGTGATTATAAAGGTGCTCTACAGGTGTCTCCGAAGGTACTTGTTGGGTTGGCGTATTTCGAGATTAGGATTTGTCACTCCGATTGTCGGAGAGGTATCTCTGGGCCCACTCGGTAATGCACATCGCTTAAGCCTTGCAAGCATTACAACTAATGAGTTAGTTGCGGGATGATGTATTACGGAACGAGTAAAGAGACTTCCCGGTAACGAGATTGAACTAGGTATTGAGATACCGACGATCGAATCTCGGGCAAGTAACATACCAATGACAAAGGGAACAACGTATGTTGTTATGCGGTCTGACCGATAAAGATCTTCATAGAATATGTGGGAGCCAATATGAGCATCCAGGTTCCGCTATTGGTTATTGACCGGAGACGTGTCTCGGTCATGTCTACATAGTTCTCGAACCCGTAGGGTCCGCACGCTTAACGTTTCGATGACAGTTATATTATGAGTTTATATGTTTTGATGTACCGAAGGTTGTTGGGAGTCCTAGATGTGATCACGGACATGACGAGGAGTCTCGAAATGGTCGAGACATGAAGATTGATATATTGGAAGCCTAGATTTGGATATCGGAAGTGTTCCGGGTGAAATCGTGATTTTACCGGAGTACCGGAGGGGTTACCGGAACCCCCCGGGGGTTAATGGGCCATAGTGGGCCTTAGTGGAGAAGAGGAGAGGCGGCCAGGGCAAGGTTCGCGCGCCCCTCCCCCCTAGTCCGAATAGGAAAAGGAGAGGGGGGCGGTGCCCCCCTTTCCTTCTTCTCCTCCACCTCTTTCCCCCTCTTCTCCTAATCCAACAAGGAATAGGGAGCGAGTCCTACTCCCTGTGGGAGTAGGACTCCTCCTGGCGCGCCCCCTCCTGGGCGGCCGCACCTCCCCCTTGCCCCTTTATATACGGGGGCAGGGGGCACCCTAGAGACACAACAATTGATCGTTTGATCTTTTAGCCGTGTGCGGTGCCCCCCTCCACCATAGTCCACCTCGATAATACTGTAGCGGTGCTTAGGCGAAGCCCTGCGTCGGTAGAACATCATCATCGTCACCACGCCGTCGTGCTGACGAAACTCTCCCTCAACACTCGGCTGGATCGGAGTTCGAGGGACGTTATCGGGCTGAATGTGTGCTGAACTCGGAGGTGTCGTGCGTTCAGTACTTGATCAGTCGGATCGTGAAGACGTACGACTACATCAACCGCGTTGTGCTAACGCTTCCTCTTTCGGTCTACGAGGGTACGTGGACAACACTCTCCCCTCTCGTTGCTATGAATCACCATGATCTTGCGTGTGCGTAGGAATTTTTTTGAAATTACTACATTCCCCAACAGTGGCATCAGAGCCAGGTTTTATGCATAGATGTCATATGCACGAGTAGAACACAAGTGAGTTGTGGGCGATATAAGTCATACTGCTTACCAGCATGTCATACTTTGGTTCCGCGGTTTTGTTGGATGAAGCGGCCTGGACCAACATTACGCGTACGCTTATGCGAGACTGGTTCTACCGACGTGCTTTGCACACAGGTGGCTGGCGGGTGTCAGTTTCTCCAACTTTAGTTGAACTGAGTGTGGCTACGCCCTGTCCTTGCGAAGGTTAAAACAGCACCAACTTGACAAACTATCATTGTGGTTTTGATGCGTAGGTAAGAACGGTTCTTGCTAAGCCCGTAGTAGCCACATAAAAATTGGAACAACAAAGTAGAGGACGTCTAACTTGTTTTTGCAGGGCATGTTGTGATGTGATATGTTCAAGACATGATGCTAAATTTTATTGTATGAGATGATCATGTTTTGTAACCGAGTTATCGGCAACTGGCAGGAGCCATATGGTTGTCGCTTTATTGTATGCAATGCAATCGCCGTGTAATGCTTTACTTTATCACTAAGCGGTAGCGATAGTCGTAGAAGCATAAGATTGGCGAGACGACAACGATGCTACGATGGAGATCAAGGTGTCGCGCCGGTGACGATGGTGATCATGACGGTGCTTCGGAGATGGAGATCACAAGCACAAGATGATGATGGCCATATCATATCACTTATATTGATTGCATGTGATGTTTATCTTTTATGCATCTTATCATGCTTTGATTGACGGTAGCATTATAAGATGATCTCTCACTAAATTTCAAGATAAAAGTGTTCTCCCTGAGTATGCACCGTTGCCAAAGTTCGTCGTGCCCAGACACCACGTGATGATCGGGTGTGATAAGCTCTACATCCATCTACAACGGGTGCAAGACAGTTTTGCACACGCGGAATACTCAGGTTAAACTTGACAAGCCTAGCATATGCAGATATGGCCTCGGAACACTGAGACCGAAAGGTCGAGCGTGAATCATATAGTAGATACGATCAACATAGTGGTGTTCACCATTGAAAGCTAATCCATTTCACGTGATGATCGGTTATGGTTTAGTTGATTTGGATCACGTGATCACTTAGAGGATTAGAGGGATGTCTATCTAAGTGGGAGTTTTTAAGTAATATGATTAATTGAACTTAAATTTATCATGAACTTAGTACCTGATAGTATCTTGCTTGTCTATGTTGATTGTAGATAGATGGCCCGTGCTATTGTTCCGTTGAATTTTAATGCGTTCCTTGAGAAAGCAAAGTTGAAAGATGATGGTAGCAATTACACGGACTGGGTCCGTAACTTGAGGATTATCCTCATTGCTGCATAGAAGAATTACGTCCTGGAAGCACCGCTGGGTGCCAGGCCTGCTGCAGATGCAACTGACGACGTTAAGAACGTCTGGCAAAGCAAAGCTGATGACTACTCGATAGTTCAGTGTGCCATGCTTTACGGCTTAGAACCGGGACTTCAACGACGTTTTGAACGTCATGGAGCATATGAGATGTTCTAGGAGTTGAAGTTAATATTTCAAGCAAATGCCCGGATTGAGAGATATGAAGTCTCCAATAAGTTCTACAGCTGCAAGATGGAGGAGAATAGTTCTGTCAGTGAGCATATACTCAGAATGTTTGGGTATAACAATAACTTGATTCAACTGGGAGTTAATCTTCCAGATGATAGTGTCATTGACAGAATTCTTCAATCACTGCCACCAAGCTACAAGAACTTCGTGATGAACTATAACATGCAAGGGATGGATAAGATGATTCCCGAGCTCTTCGCAATGCTAAAGGCTGCGGAGGTAGAAATCAAGAAGGAGCATCAAGTGTTGATGCTCAATAAGACCACCAGTTTCAAGAAAAAGGGTAAAGGGAAGAAGAAGGGGAACTTCAAGAAGAACAGCAAACAAGTTGCTGCTCAAGAGAAGAAACCCAAGTCTGGACCTAAGCCTGAGACTGAGTGCTTCTACTGCAAGCAGACTGGTCACTGGAAGCGGAACTGCCCCAAGTATTTGGCGGATAAGAAGGATGGCAAGGTGAACAAAGGTATATGTGATATACATGTTATTGATGTGTACCTTACCAGAGCTCGCAGTAGCACCTGGGTATTTGATACTGGTTCTGTTGCTAGTATTTGCAACTCAAAACAGGGACTACGGATTAAGCGAACACTGGCTAAGGACGAGGTGATGATGCGTGTGGGAAACGGTTCCAAAGTCGATGTGATCGCCGTCAGCACGCTACCTCTACATCTACCTTCGGGATTAGTATTAGACCTAAATAATTGTTATTTGGTGCCAGCGTTGAGCATGAACATTATATTTGGATCTTGTTTGATGCAAGACACTTATTCATTTAAATCAGAGAATAATGGTTGTTCTATTTATATGAGTAATATCTTTTATGGTCATGCACCCTTAAAGAGTGGTCTATTTTTGATGAATCTCGATAGTAGTGATACACATATTCATAATGTTGAAGCCAAAAGATGCAGAGTTGATAATGATAGTGCAACTTATTTGTGGCACTGCCGTTTAGGTCATATCGGTATAAAGCGCATGAAGAAACTCCATACTGATGGACTTTTGGAACCACTTGATTATGAATCACTTGGTACTTGCGAACCGTGCCGCATTGGCAAGATGACTAAAACGCCGTTTTCTGGTACTATGGAGAGAGCAACAGATTTGTTGGAAATCATACATACAGATGTATGTGGTCCGATGAATGTTGAGGCTCGTGGCGGATATAGTTATTTTCTCACCTTCACATATGATTTAAGCAGATATGGGTATATCTACTTAATGAAACATAAGTCTGAAACGTTTGAAAAGTTCAAAGAATTTCAGAGTGAAGTTGAAAATCATCGTAACAAGAAAATAAAGTTTCTATGATCTGATCGTGGAGGAGAATATTTGAGTTACGAGTTTGGTCTACATTTAAAACAATGCGGAATAGTTTCGCAACTCACGCCACCCGGAACACCACAGCGTAATGGTGTGTCCGAACGTCGTAATCATACTTTACTAGATATGGTGCGGTCTATGATGTCTCATACTGATTTACCGCTATCGTTTTGGGGTTATGCTTTAGAGACGGCTGCATTCACGTTAAATAGGGCACCATCAAAATCCGTTGAGACGACGCCTTATGAACTGTGGTTTGGCAAGAAACCAAAGTTGTCGTTTCTTAAAGTTTGGGGCTGCGATGCTTATGTGAAAAAAAACTTCAACCTCATAAGCTCAAACCCAAATCGGAGAAATGTGTCTTCATAGGATACCCAAAGGAGACTGTTGGGTACACCTTCTATCACAGATCCGAAGGCAAGACATTCGTTGCTAAGAATGGATCCTTTCTAGAGAAGGAGTTTCTCTCGAAAGAAGTGAGTGGGAGGAAAGTAGAACTTGATGAGGTAACTGTACTTGCTCCCTTATTGGAAAGTAGCTCATCACAAAAATATGTTCCTGTGACGCCTACACCAATTAGTGAGGAAGTTAATGATGATGATCATGGAACTTCAGATCAAGTTGTTACTGAACCTCGTAGGTCAACCAGAGTAAGATCCGCACCAGAGTGGTACGGTAATCCTGTTCTGGAGGTTATGTTACAAGACCTTGACGAACCTACGAACTATGAAGAAGCGATGGTGAGCCCAGATTCCGCAAAATGGCTTGAGGCCATGAAATCTGAGATGGGATCCATGTATGAGAACAAAGTGTGGACTTTGGTTGACTTGCCCGATGATCGGCAAGCCATTGAGAATAAATGGAACTTCAAGAAGAAGACTGACGCTGACGGTAATGTTACTGTCTATAAAGCTCAACTTGTTGCAAAAGGTTTTTGACAAGTTCAAGGGATTGACTACGATGAGACCTTCTCACCCGTAGCGATGTTTAAGTCTGTCCGAATCATGTTAGCAATTGCCGCATTTTATGATTATGAAATTTGGCAAATGGATGTCAAAACTGCATTCCTGAATGGATTTCTGGAAGAAGAGTTGTATATGATGGAACCGGAAGGTTTTGTCGATCCAAAGGGAGCTAACAAAGTCTGCAAGCTCCAGCGATCCATTTATGGACTGGTGCAAGCCTCTCGGACTTGGAATAAATGCTTTGATAGTGTGATCAAAGCATTTGGTTTTGTACAGACTTTTGGAGAAGCCCGTATTTACAAGAAAGTGAGTGGGAGCTCTGTAGCATTTCTGATATTATATGTGGATGACATATTGCTGATTGGAAATGATATAGAATTTCTGGATAGCATAAAGGGATACTTGAATAAGAGTTTTTCAATGAAAGACCTCGGTGAAGTTGCGTATATATTGGGCATCAAGATCTATAGAGATAGATCAAGACGCTTAATTGGACTTTCACAAAGCACATACCTTGACAAAGTTTTGAAGAAGTTCAAAATGGATCAAGCAAAGAAAGGGTTCTTGCCTATGTTACAAGGTGTGAAGTTGAGTAAGACTCAATGCCCGACCACTGCAGAAGGTAGAGAGAAAATGAAAGATGTTCCCTATGCTTCAGCCATAGGCTCTATCATGTATGCAATGCTGTGTACCAGACCTGATGTGTGCCTTGCTATAAGTCTAGTAGGGAGGTACCAAAGTAATCCAGGAGTGGATCACTGGACAGCGGTCAAGAACATCCTGAAATACCCGAAAAGGACTAAGGATATGTTTCTCGTTTATGGAGGTGACAAAGAGCTCATCGTAAATGGTTACGTTGATGCAAGCTTTGACACTGATCTGGACAATTCTAAATCGCAAACCGGATACGTGTTTACATTGAACGGTGGAGCTGTCAGTTGGTGCAGTTCTAAACAAAGCGTCGTGGCGGGATCTACGTGTGAAGTGGAATACATAGCTGATTCGGAAGCAGCAAATGAAGGAGTCTGGATGAAGGAGTTCATATCCGACCTAGGTGTCATACCTAGTGCATCGGGTCCAATGAAAATCTTTTGTGACAATACTGGTGCGATTGCCTTGGCGAAGGAATCCAGATTTCACAAGAGAACCAAGCACATCAAGAGACGCTTCAATTCCATCCGGGATTTAGTCCAGGTGGGAGACAAAGAAATTTGCAAGATACATACGGATCTGAATGTTGCAGACCCATTGACTAAGCCTCTTCCACGAGCAAAACATGATCAGCACCAAGGCTCCATGGGTGTTAGAATCATTACTGTGTAATCTAGATTATTGACTCTAGTGCAAGTGGGAGCCTGAAGGAAATATGCCCTAGAGGCAATAATAAAGTTATTATTTATTTCCTTATATCATGATAAATGTTTATTATTCATGCTAGAATTGTATTAACCGGAAACGTAATACTTGTGTGAATACATAGACAAACAGAGTGTCACTAGTATGCCTCTACTTGACTAGCTCGTTAATCAAAGATGGTTATGTTTCCTAGCCATTGACAGGGTTGTCATTTGATTAACGGGGTCACATCATTAGGAGAATGATGTGATTGACTTGACCCATTCCGTTAGCTTAGCACTCGATCGTTTAGTATGTTGCTATTGCTTTCTTCATGACTTATACATGTTCCTATGACTATGAGATTATGCAACTCCCGTTTACCGGAGGAACACTTTGTGTGCTACCAAATGTCACAACGTAACTGGGTGATTATAAAGGTGCTCTACAGGTGTCTCCGAAGGTACTTGTTGGGTTGGCGTATTTCAAGATTAGGATTTGTCACTCCGATTGTCGGAGAGGTATCTCTGGGCCCACTCGGTAATGCACATCGCTTAAGCCTTGCAAGCATTGCAACTAATGAGTTAGTTGCGGGATGATGTATTACGGAACGAGTAAAGAGACTTGCCGGTAACGCGATTGAACTAGGTATTGAGATACCGACGATCGAATCTCGGGCAAGTAACATACCAATGACAAAGGGAACAACGTATGTTGTTATGCGGTCTGACCGATAAAGATCTTCGTAGAATATGTGGGAGCCAATATGAGCATCCAGGTTCCGCTATTGGTTAGTGACTGGAGACGTGTCTCGGCCATGTCTACATAGTTCTCGAACCCGTAGGGTCCGCACGCTTAACGTTTCGATGACAGTTATATTATGAGTGTATATGTTTTGATGTACCGGAGGTTGTTCAGAGTCCCGGATGTGATCACGGACATGACGAGGAGTCTCGAAATGGTCGAGACATGAAGATTGATATATTGGAAGCCTATATTTGGATATCGGAAGTGTTCCGGGTGAAATCGGGATTTTACCGGAGTACCGGAGGGGTTACCGGAACCCCGCGGTGGTTAATGGGCCATAGTGGGCCTTAGTGGAGAAGAGGAGAGGCGGCCAGGGCAAGGGCCGCGCGCCCCTCCCCCTAGTCCGAATAGGACAAGGAGAGGGGGACGGCACCCCCCCTTTCCTTCTTCTCCTCCACCTCCTTCCCCCTCTTCTCCTAATCCAACAAGGAATAGGGAGGGAGTCCTACTCCCGGTGGGAGTAGGACTCCTCCTGGCGCGCCCCCTCCTGGCCGACCGCACCTCCCCCCTTGCTCCTTGATATATGGGGGCAGGGGGGCACCCTAGATACACAATAATTGATCGTTTGATCTTTTAGCCGTGTGCGGTGCCCCCCTCCACCATAGTCCACCTCGATAAGACTGTAGCGGTGCTTAGGCGAAGCCCAGCGTCAGTAGAACATCATCATCGTCACCACGCCGTCGTGCTGACAAAACTCTCCCTCAACACTCGGCTGGATCGGAGTTCGTGGGACGTCATCAGGTTGAACGTGCTCTGAACTCGGAGGTGCCGTGCGTTCGGTACTTGATCGGTCGGATCGTGAAGACGTACGACTACATCAACCGCGTTGTGCTAACGCTTCCGCTTTCGGTCTACGAGGGTACGTGGACAACACTCTCCCCTCTCGTTGCTATGCATCACCATGATCTTGCATGTGCGTAGGAATTTTTTTGAAATTACTACGTTCCCCAACAACCCTCTCTTTCTTCATTTGATTAATTCTATGACAGCTCATCAAAATTGCCTAGTTGGCAGGCATGATACTAGCTATGATACCCCCTTACTATCAGCCTAGCAAAGGTACAGATCATTTGTGCGTCACTTTGTGAGTTTTCATCCGTTTGTTCGAGAAGCGGGGAGAAGTTTCAAACATTTCGGCTGCGAGGTGCGGCCACTGGCGTAGGCTAGTTGGTATTTTCATTATAGAAAATCCAGATGGAGTTCAAACATCATCAAAATCGATGTGTGCCTATGGCGTGCTCTCACGCCCCCGTGGAAAAAAAATTGGTAAAGTTTGGCACAAGTTTTGATGACCGCTCCTTCCAAACCAGAGCATCTCACATGAAGGATCATGGTTTTCCAAAAGGAGACGTGTCAATTCAAACTCCTATGGCCGATGACTTCATCGTTTGGCCTCATAAAAATTTCCACGGTACGCAATCACCATTATACCACGGGTTTGATTTTCTGGCACATTTCAGGTGTCGTTAGCTATATTTAAGACATTTTTTGATATTAACGTGCATTTTGTGCATAAAAATAAAATTACAACCGGAACTGCATGTGCTATCGAAAGGGATGAGGATCGCTGTTTGATCTTGGAGCATCCAACGGTGCAGACGTATGATCTGTGGGGTTTGGGTTCTGGCCAATCAGAAAGCACGACTCAGATCGTGGGCGGGGTGGTGGCGGGGTTTGGTCGGCACAGGGCTTTCATCAACGAACCGTGTGCTATTTGCAAACCAGATCGCATATTTTTGTTCACACATACTGTAGTGAGATCGATTGAGTGTGATACCTCTATGATATAATAATAATAACAAAAAAGCAGTTCATATTCATTGCCTGAGCTGACAGCATATCAAGGTCAACATATTAACGGTTCTTACATCAACAGAAAACCGGGCATAACTCACAAATTCAGTACACGCGACAATTCTAAATTGAACGAATTAAGTTGCAGGGTAGGCATAAAGACTAGTCTTAGAACTTAATTCACATGTACATGTGGGAACTGGGATCATTAAGTTGACCCCGAATGAACTTGGGGTTTTTGATGATTTTAAACTTCTTCTCTGTTGCACTGCTGCGAGATCCCTGAAGGAAATATGCCCTAGAGGCAATAATAAAGTTATTATTTATTTCCTTATTTCATGATAAATTTTTATTATTCAAGCTAGAATTGTATTAACCAGAAACATAATACATGTGTGAATACGTAGACAAACATAGTGTCACTAGTATGCCTCTACTTGACTAGCTCGTTAATCAAAGATGGTTAAGTTTCCTAACCATAGACATGAGTTGTCATTTGATTAACGGGATCACATCATTAGGAGAATGATGTGATTGACTTGACCCATTCCGTTAGCTTAGCACTTGATCATTTAGTATGTTGCTATTGCTTTCTTCATGACTTATACATGTTCCTATGACTATGAGATTATGCAACTCCCGTTTACCGGAGGAACACTTTGTGTGCTACCAAACGTCACAACATAACTGGGTGATTATAAAGGTGCTCTATAGGTGTCTCCGAAGGTACTTGTTGAGTTGGCGTATTTTGAGATTAGGATTTGTCACTCCGATTGTCGGAGAGGTATCTCTGGGCCCTCTCGGTAATGCACATCACTATAAGCCTTGCAAGCAATGTGACTAATGAGTTAGTTGCGGGATGATGCATTACGGAATGAGTAAAGAGACTTGCCGGTAACGAGATTGAACTAGGCATTGAGATACCGACGATCGAATCTTGGGCAAGTAACATACCGATGACAAAGGGAACAACGTATGTTGTTATGCGGTTTGACCGATAAAGATCTCTGTATAATATGTAGGAGCCAATATGAGCATCCAGGTTCCGCTATTGGTTATTGACTGGAGACATGTCTCGGTCATGTCTACATAGTTCTCGAACCCATAGGGTCCGCACGCTTAAAGTTTTGTTGATAATTGTATTATGAGTTTATGTGATTTGATGTAACGAAGATAGCTCGGAGTCCCGGATGAGATCTGGGACATGATGAGAAGTCTCGAAATGGTCGAGACGTAAAGATCGATATATTGGACGACTATATTCGGACATCGGAAAGGTTCCGAGTGGTTCAGGTATTTTTTGGAGTACCCGGGAGTTACGAGAATACGGGGGAAGAAGTATATTGGCCTTATTGGGCTTTAGGGGAGAGAGAGAGAGGCAGGCTGCGCGCCCCCCCAATGACTAGTCCGAATTGGACTATGGGGAGGGGCGGCGCCCCCTCCTTCCTTCTCTTCCCTCTTCCCCTTCCTTGTCTCCTACTCCTACTACTTGGAAGGGAAGGAATCCTACTCCCGGCGGAAGTAGGACTCCTCTAGGGCGCGCCATAGAGAGGGCCGACCCCTCCCCTCCTCCACTCCTTTATATACGTGGCCAGGGGCACCCCAGAGACACACAAGTTGATCTGTTGATCTCTCCCAGCCGTGTGCGGTGCCCCCCTCCACCATATTCCACCTCGGTCATATCGTAGCGGTGCTTAGGCGAAGCCCTGCGTCGGTAGCAACATCATTACCGTCATCACGCCGTCGTGCTGACGGAACTCTCCCGTGAAGCTCTGCTGGATCGGAGTTCGCGAGACGTCATCGAGCTGAACGTGTGCTGAACTCGGAGGTGCCGTACGTTCGGTACTTGGATCGGTCGGATCGTGAAGATGTACGACTACATCAACCGCGTTGTGCTAACGTTTCCGCTTTCGGTCTACGAGGGTACGTGGACACACTCTTCCCTCTCATTGCTATGCATCACCATGATCCTGTGTGTGTGTAGGAATTTTTTTGAAATTACTACGTTCCCCAACAGTGGCATCCGAGCCAGGTTTATGCGTAGATGTTATATGCATGAGTAGAACACAAGTGAGTTGTGGGTGATACAAGTCATACTGCTTACCAGCATGTCATACGTTGGTTTGGCGGTATTGTTGGATGAAGCGGCCCGGACCGACATTACGCGTACGCTTATGTGAGACTGGTTCTACCGACGTGCTTTGCACACAGGTGGCTGGCGGGTGTCAGTTTCTCCAACTTTAGTTGAACCGAGTGTGGCTACGCCCGGTCCTTGAGAAGGTTAAAACAACACTAACTTGACGAACTATCGTTATGTTTTTGATGCATAGGTAAGAACGGTTCTTGCTCAGCCCGTAGCAGCCACGTAAAACTTGCAACAACAAAGTAGAGGACGTCTAACTTGTTTTTGCAGGGCATGTTGTGATGTGATATGGTCAAGGCATGATGCTAAATTTTATTGTATGAGATGATAATGTTTTGTAACCGAGTTATCGGCAACTGGCAGGAGCCATATGGTTGTCGCTTTATTGTATGCAATGCAATCGCCCTGTAATTGCTTTACTTTATCACTAAGCGGTAGCGATAGTCGTAGAAGCAATAGTTGGCGAGACGACAATGATGCTACGATGGAGATCAAGGTGTCGCGCCGGTGACGATGGTGATCATGACGGTGCTTCGGAGATGGAGATCACAAGCACAAGATGATGATGGCCATATCATATCACTTATATTGATTGCATGTATGTTTATCTTTTATGCATCTTATTTTGCTTTGATTGACAGTAGCATTATAAGATGATCTATCACTAAATTTCAAGATAAAAGTGTTCTCCCTGAGTATGCACCGTTGCCAAAGTTCGTCGTGCCGAGTCACCACGTGATGATCGGGTGTGATAAGCTCTGCGTTCATCTACAATGGGTGCAAGCCAGTTTTGCACACGGAGAATACTCGGGTTAAACTTGACGAGCCTAGCATATGCAGATATGGCCTCGGAACACTGGAGACCGAAAGGTCGAGCGTGAATCATATAGAAGATATGATCAACATAGTGATGTTCACCATTGAAAACTACTCCATCTCACGTGATGATCGGACATGGTTTAGTTGATATGGATCACGTGATCACTTTGATGATTAGAGGGATGTCTATCTAAGTGGGAGTTCTTAAGTAATATTATTAATTGAACTTCAATTTATCATGAACTTAGTCCTGACAGTATTAGCATATCTATGTTGTAGATCAATAGCTCCTTGCTCCCCGTTTATGTTTTGATATGTTCCTAGAGAAAACTAAGTTGAAAGATGTTAGTAGCAATGATGCGGACTTGGTCCATGATCTGAGGATTAACCTCATTGCTGCACAGAAGTATTATGTCCTTAATGCACCGCTAGGTGACAGAACTATTGCAGGAGCAGATACAGATGTTATGAACGTTTGACAAAAGCTCGGTATGATGACTACTTGATAGTTTAGTGCACCATGCTTTACGGCTTAGAACCGGGACTTCAAAAACATTTTGAACGCCATGGAGCATATGAGATGTTCCAAGAGTTGAAATTGGTATTTCATACTCAAGCCCGTGTCGAGAGGTATGAGACCTCTGACAGAACTTTGCCTACAAGATGGAGGAGAATAGCTCAATCGGTGAGCATGTGCTCAGATTGTCTGAGTGCTACAATTGCTTGAATCAAGTGGGAGTTAATCTTCCAGATAAGATAGTAATTGGCAAAGTTCTCTAGTCACTATCACCAAGTTACTAGAATTTCTTGATGAACTATAATATGCAAGGGATAACAGAAACGATTCCCAAAGCTCTTTGTGTTGCTGAATCGACGAAGGTAGAAATCAAGAAAAGCATCAAGTGTTGATGATTGACAAGACCACTAGTTTCAAGAAAAGGGCAAAAGGGAAGAAGGGGAACTTCAAGAAGAACGGCAAGCAAGTTGCTGCTCAAGTGAAGAAGCCCAAGTCTGGACCTAAGCCTGAGACTAAGTGCTTCTACTGCAAAGGGACTGGTCACTGGAAGCGGAACTGCCCCAAGTATTTGGCAGATAAGAAGGACGGCAAAGTGAACAAAGGTATGTTTGATATACATGTTATTGATGTGTGCTTTACTAGTGTTTGTAGCAACCCCTCAGTATTTGATACTAGTTCAGTTGCTAAGATTAGTAACTCGAAACGGGAGTTGCAGAATGAACAGAGACTAGTTAAGGGTGAAGTGACGATGTGTGTTGGAAGTAGTTCCAAGATTAATATGATCATCATCACACACTCCTTATACTTTCGGGATTAGTGTTGAACCTAAATAAATGTTATTTGGTGTTTGCGTTAAGCATGAATATGATTCGATCATGTTTATTGCAATACGGTTATTCATTTAAAGTCAGAGAATAATTGTTGTTCTGTTTACATGAATAAAACCTTCTATGGTCATACACCCAATAAAAATGGTTTGTTGGATCTCGATCGTAGTGATACACATATTCATAATATTGAAGCCAAAAGATGCAAAGTTAATAATGATAGTGCAACTTATTTGTGGCACTGCCGTTTAGGTCATATTGGTGTAAAGTGCATGAAGAAACTCCATGCTGATGGACTTTTGGAATCACTTGATTATGAATCACTTGATGCTTGCGAACCATACCTCATGGGTAAGATGACTAAGACTCCGTTCTCCAGAACAATGGAACGAGCAACTGACTTATTAGAAATAATACATACTGATGTATGAGGTCCGATGAGTGTTAAGGCTCGCGGCAAGTATCGTTATTTTCTGATCTTCACAGATGATTTGAGAAGATATGGGTATATCTACTTGAGAAACATAAGTCTGAAACATTTGAAAAGTTCATATAATTTCAGAGTGAAGTGGAAAATCATCGTAACAAGAAAATAAAGTTTGGTCTTCATTTGAAACAATGCGGAATAGTTTCGCAACTCACGCCACCTGGAACACCACAGCTTAATGGTGTGTCCGAACATCGTAACCGTACTTTATTAGATACGGTGCAATCTATGATGTCTCTTACCAATTTAGCACTATCATTTTGGGGTTATGCATTAGAGACATCTGCATTCACGTTAAAATGGGCACCATCTAAATCCGTTGAGACGACACCATATGAACTGTGGTTTGGCAAGAAACCAAAGTTGTTGTTTCTTAAAATTTGGGGTTTCAATGCTTATGTGAAAAAGTTTCATACTGATAAGCTTAAAACCCAAATCGAAAAATGTGTCTTCATAGTATACCCAAAGGAGACAGTTGGGTACACCTTCTATCACAGATCCGAAGGCAAGACATTCGTTGCTAAGAATGGATCCTTTCTAGAGAAGGAGTTTCTCTCGAAAGAAGTGAATGGGAGGAAAGTAGAACTTGATGAGGTAACTGTACCTTCTCCCTTATTGGAAAGTAGTTCATCACAGAAATCTGTTCCTGTGACTCCTACACCAATTAGTGAGGAAGCTAATGATGATGATCATGTAACTTCAGATCAAGTTACTACCGAACCTCGTAGGTCAACCAGAGTGAGATCCACACCAGAGTGGTACAGTAATCCTATTCTGGAGGTCATGTTACTTGACCGTGACAAACCTACGAACTATGAGGAAGCGATGATGAGCCCAGATTCCGCGAAATGGTTTGAGGCCATGAAATCTGAGATGGGATCCATGTATGAGAACAAAGTATGGACTTTGGTTGACTTGCCCGATGATCGGCAAGCCATAGAAAATAAATGGATCTTCAAGAGGAAGACAGACGCTGATAGTAGTGTTACTATCTACAAAGCTAGACTTGTCGAAAAAAGGTTTTTGACAAAGTTCAAGGTGTTGACTACGATGAGATTTTCTCACTTGTAGCGATGCTTAAGTCTGTCCGAATCATGTTAGCAAATTGCCACATTTTATGAAATATGGCAAATGGATGTCAACACTACATTCCTTAATGGATTTCTTAAAGAAGAGTTGTATATGATGCAACTAGAAGGTGTTGTCGATCCTAAAGGTGCTAACAAAATGTAGAAGCTCCAGCGATCCATTTATGAACTGGTGCAAGCATCTCGGAGTTGGAATATACGCTTTGATGAGTTGATCAAAGCATATAGTTTTATACAGACTTGTGGTGAAGCCTGTATTTACAATAAAGTGAGTAGGAGCACTACAACATTTCTGATAAGTATATGTGAATGACATATTGTTGATCGGAAATAATATAGAATTTTCTGGAAAGCATAAAGGAGTATTTCAAAGGAGTTTTTCAAAGAAAGACCTCGGTGAAGCTGCTTACATATTGAGCATCAAGATCTATAGAGATAGATCAAGATGCTTCATAAGTTTTTTCAATGACTACATACCTTGACAAGATTTTGAAGTAGTTCAAAATGGAACAGTCAAAGAAAGAGTTCTTGCCTGTGTTACAAGGTGTGAAATTGAGTAAGACTCGAAGCCCGACAACGGCAGAAGATAGAAAATGAAAGTCATTCCCTATGCCTCAGCCATAGGTTCTATAAAGTATGCCATGCTGTGTACCAGATCTATTTTATACCCTACACTGAGTTTGGCAAGGGAGTACAATAGTGATCTAGGAGTAGATCACTGGACAACGGTCAAAATTATCCTTAGTGGAATAAGGATATGTTTCTCGATTATGGAAGTGACAAAAGGTTCGTCGTAAAGGGTTACGTCGATGCAAGTTTTGACACTGACCCAGATGACTCTAAGTCTCAATCTGGATACATATTGAAAGTGGGAGCTATTAGCTAGAGTAGCTCCACGCAGAGCATTGTAGACATAGAAATTTGCAAAATACTTACGGATCTGAATGTGACAGACCCGTTGACTAAAATTATATCAGAAGCAAAACATGATCACACCTTAGTACTCTTTGGGTGTTAATCACATAGCGATGTGAACTAGATTACTGACTCTAGTAAACCCTTTGGGTATTGGTCACATATTGATGTGAACTATGGGTGTTAACCACATAAAGATGTGAACTATTGATGTTAAATCACATGGCGATGTGAACTAGATTATTGACTCTAGTGCAAGTGGGAGACTGAAGGAAATATGCCCTAGAGGCAATAATAAAGTTATTATTTATTTCATGATAAATGTTTATTATTCATGCTATAAATGTATTAACCGAAAACATAATACATGTGTGAATACATAGACAAACATAGTGTCACTAGTATGCCTCTACTTGACTAGCTCGTTAATCAAAGATGGTTAAGTTTCCTAACCATAGACATGAGTTGTCATTTGATTAATGGGATCACATCATTAGGAGAATGATGTGGTTGACTTCACCCATTCCGTTAGCTTAGCACTTGATCGTTTAGTATGTTGCTATTGCTTTCTTCATGACTTATAGATGTTCCTATGACTATGAGATTATGCAACTCCCGTTTACCGGAGGAACACTTTGTGTGCTACCAAACGTTACAACATAACTGGGTGATTATAAAGGTGCTCTACAGGTGTCTCCGAAGGTACTTGTTGAGTTGGCGTATTTCGAGATTAGGATTTGTCACTCCGATTGTCGGAGAGGTATCTCTCGGCCCTCTCGGTAATGCACATCACTATAAGCCTTGCAAGCAATGTGACTAATGAGTTAGTTGCGGGATGATGCATTACGGAACGAGTAAAGAGACTTGGCGGTAACGAGATTGAACTAGGTATTGAGATACCGACGATCGAATCTCGGGCAGGTAACATACCGATGACATAGGGAACAACGTATGTTGTTATGCGGTTTGACCAATAAAGATCTTCGTAGAATATGTAGGAGCCAATATGAGCATCCAGGTTCCGCTATTGGTTATTTATCGGAGACATGTCTTGGTCATGTCTACATAGTTCTCGAACCCGTAGGGTCCGCACGCTTAAAGTTTCGATGACGATTGTATTATGAGTTTATGTGATTTGATGTACCAAAGATAGTTCTGAGTCCCGGATGAGATCTGGGACATGACGAGTAGTCTCGAAATGGTCGAGACGTAAAGATCGATATATTGGACGACTATATTCGGAAATCGGAAAGGTTCCGAGTGGTTTGGATATTTTTCGGAGTACCGGGGAGTTACGGGAATACGGGAGAAGAAGTATATGGGCCTTATTGGGCTTTAGGGGAGAGAGAGAGGCAGGCTGCGCCCCCCCCCAATGACTAGTCCGAATTGGACTAGGGGAGGGGCGGCGCTCCCTCCTTCCTTCTCTTCCCTCTTCCCTTTCCTTGTCTCCTACTCCTACTACTTGGAAGGGAAGGAATCCTACTCCCGGCGGGAGTAGGACTCCTCTAGGGCGCGCCATAGAGAGGGCCGGCCCCTCCCCTCCTCCACTCCTTTATATACGTGGCCAGGGGGCACCCCATAGACACACAAGTTGATCTGTTGATCTCTCCCAGCCGTGTGCGGGGCCCCCCTCCACCATATTCCACCTCGGTCATATCGTAGCGGTGCTTAGGCGAAGCCCTGCGTCGGTAGAAACATCATCACCGTCATCACGCCGTCGTGTTGACGGAACTCTCCCGTGAAGCTCTGCTGGATCGGAGTTCGCGGGACGTCATCGAGCTGAACGTGTGCTGAACTCGGAGGTGCGTACGTTCGGTACTTGGATCGGTCGGATCGTTAAGACATACGACTACATGAACCATGTTGTGCTAACGCTTCCGCTTTCGGTCTACGAGGGTACGTGGACACACTCTCCCCTCTCGTTGCTATGCATCACCATGATCCTGTGTGTGCGTAGGAATTTTTTTGAAATTACTACGTTCCCCAACAACCTTGGCTGGCAACTCATCAAATTCATCGTACTCGTCCTGATCGGCAACATCGTCGACACCCAGTACCCTTCTCTTCCCATGCATCGCTAAATGGCCATTCTTATGCAAGGGGTCTTCCACAAAGAAAATTTGGGTAGCATCGCTGGCAAGAATGAATGGGTCCACGTGATATTCCATCGTTGTCCTGTTAACACAGGTCTGCTTGTACTCATCAATCCTTACCTGACCAAGAAGGATCCATGCGCACCTGAATAATGCCACCTTAACTTTCACATAGTCAAGCTCCCAAATCTCTTTGATGGTTCCATAGTATACCCATTTATCAGCTTCATTTATAGTCATGCTTTCTATTCGAACAAAGCTGTTCTGATACGAGGTCTTATTATCACGTTCCTCAATGTAGAACGTGTATCCATCTATGTCATATGCTTGGTACGTCAGCACCATAGGTGATGGCTTTTGTGCCAACCACGTAGCAATGTCATCGATGGATCCTTGTGCCAAACGATTCTTCAGCCATTCGGCGTAGTTCTTAGTGTGCTCCTTCATCTCCACCTCTGATGAAAGCACCATTGGTAAGAATCGTTGGCGTATCTCCGCCAAGTGTTCTTCGGCATAAGCGATGAGAACTGGGCTGTTAAGCAGTACCGTCAAATGGGCTTTCTCTGCCAATTCTCCGGGTGCAGCCATTTGTGTGCCACCAAGGACTGGCTTACCTTTCAGCCTTCCCTCGTGGCGATAGAGGGGCAAACCTATAGGTCTTTGTTTCATGTATTCGGTGCAAAACTCAACCACCTCCTCCGCGGTATAACCTTGTAGGATGCTTGCCTCTGGATGGTTTCGGTTCCGACAAAAGCGCTTCAGGATTCCCATGAAACGCTCGAAGGGATACATGTTGCGAAAAACACAGGACCACAGTACTTTATCTCGTCGACAAGGTGCACAGTGAGATGGACCATGATATCAAAGAATGACGGTTGGAAAAACATCTCTAGGTTGGACAATATTCTTGCAATATCATCTTGCATATGATCCAACTCTTCAGGATCTACAACTTTCTGCCATAGTTGGTTGATGAAATCACAGAGGTCAATGAGTGTGTTTCTTATATCTTTGTCCATCAGATTCCTGATGGCCACCGGGAGGATTTGTGTCAACATTACGTGGCAATCATGTGACTTCATGTGTCCCAACTTCATTTTACCTGAGCCCACATCCACGAGACTTCTGATGTTTGCGGAGTAGGAAGAGGGTGTCTTAACTGACGACAAATAGGTGAAGAACTGTGTTGCTTCTTTTGTATTGAAATTGTAACTCTGGCGAGCTTTGATGAATTTGTCATCATCTTCTGCTTCACTCTTGCGTTGTGATTGATCAGCAAGCATATCGAGCCGTGAACCGTCACCATCCTTTCTTTTACGTTTAATCTTGAGTAGAGTACCAAGGATGCTTTCACATACGTTCTTCTCTACGTGCATGACATTGATGCAGTGATGTACACGTAGAATCTCCCAGTAAGGTAATTTCCAGAACACTGATTTCTTCTTAAACACTTGATCCTTGGGTGTTAGTTTCACCGTCAAAGGGTGGTTCTTGCCAAGCACAACATTAATTTTTTAGCCATGTTGTGGATCGCTACCCCTTCATAGGGTCTTGGGGCTGCAGCTGCCTCTGCCATACCATCAAATTCAGCTTTCATCTTTCGGTATGGGTGATTTTTCCGTAAGAACCTACGATGACACAAATACACTGTTTTGTGCGAGTTGGGAAGTCTTCTGCTAGCTGTCCTATCCATGCATGTGACACACCCTACTTCTCACCTTGTTTTCTGCCCTGATGTGTTGCCTAATGCCGACATATCTTGAATAGTGTGCACCGGCATGGCATGTAGATCAAAAATCTCCTTTCTGTAAGCATCATAACATTTTACAGCAGGCGCATCTATCCACACTGTCAGCAGTTCTTCTACCAGTAGCTGAAAGTAAATGTCGATGTCATTTCCAGGTTGCTTCGGGCCTTGGATAATCATTGATATCATAATGTATTTTTTCTTCATACACAACCAAGGAGCTAGGTTATATATGCACAGAAGCACCGGCCATGTGCTGTGATTGGTGCTCATATCGCCAAAAGGATTCATCCCGCCAGTACACTCCCCGAGCATTATACTTCTAGGATCCTTGGCAATTTTTTGAAAAAAATTGTCGATTAATTCCCACTGAGCCCCATCTTTCGGGTGCCTCATATACCTATCTGCAATTCGCTCATCATGATGCCACCGCAACCTCTTTGCCTCTCTAGGGTTTGCAAACAAATGCCTCTGCCCCGATGTTAGATTCAACATCCATGTGACACTGATCAGGGTTTGGCAGCTAGCTGCCCTGGGTATCTTCATCCATGACCTCCTCTTCAGCGTGTCTGGTCCAACGTGTATATCCATCCATGAATCCCCTAGAGACTAAGTGCATCTGGACATCTGCAACTTCATGTGACTCGGCACAATCAGTACATGGACACAGGATGTAATCCGCATCACCAATTCTCCTCTTTGTACTTTCAGCCAAATTCATGAACTCTGTCACGCCACTGATAAAATCTACAGTTTTTTGATTCTTCATCCAACGAGATCGTTCCGTCTGCAGCACACGAATGGTAATTGAAAACAAAACAACAACATTAATACACGGAGTAACTACTGTCCAAAGATGCATGCATAAATGACAAGGTTTTATTTTAATAATTACTGAGGGCGCTCCATGTTGTTATCCAGACGTGCTATGACAAAAATTAATGGCAGAGTACTAGTACAACACTACACTTAGGAACTGAATAACTAAATTTAGCCACTCACGAAAAGAATACCTTAATTAATTAGCAGCGCGCGACCTCCACCCAGCAGACAGACAAGCGCGATGCGGCGGCACGCTGAGACAACAGGGTTGAGGAGCAAAGCTTAGTTCGGCTGCCGCCTGAAGTTCGACTTGCACTATCCCGCCATCGACCACGATGGATGTGCTCGAATCACGCCGCCGCCGACCTCGATGGTTGAGCTCCTCCTATCTCCCACCGCAGAACGAGGATTGACCTCCTATGACGCCGCCACCGCCCACCGACCGAGGATTGACCTCTTCTCCGATAGCCGCTGCCTAGGCCGCCGCCATTTCTATATGCAGAGCGGCTGTTTTTTTATGGATATCCGCGGAGCGGCTGTTTACACGGTATCTCACCATAACTCAATTATATGGGCAGGGCAGTACATCACATACGGTTATGTAACGACAACCGTGTCTAACCTACGTTGTCTTCTCACACGGTTTGGTGCGGAAATGATGTGTGACGTTGTAATACCTAACACAAACGACATGTACAAACAGTGTGCCGTATACAACATATATATAGTGCCATTAGTAGTTCCCGACCGTTAGCTTATGTCCACAGTTTCCCCATTTCCCCCAAATCCCTACATAGCCTCCAAATTCCCTCACGTGGCGCTGACATTGGGGGAATGCGGACGAGTGGTGCTGATGGTTTTGGTGCGGCTGCTCCTACTCGTATCACCGCCACGACGGCAGTCGCCGCTGGGCACTTGCCTAAGGTCATCAGAAGGCAGGTGTACTACGGATCCGAATCATCCTGTCAGGTTCCAATCTATCCTGATATTTTTTACCATGTCCAAAGTATGGCTCCTTGCTGAATCCGTCTTGAATGACCCGCCCCCCCAGGAAAGCGATCTGCCGCCGGATCCGGAGCTTGACTCCAGACTCCCGCAACACGAGTTCAACTCCGAGTTTTGGACCACCGAGAAGTACCAAAAGCTGAGTTGTGTGCACGGGCACACTCCTGCTCGACATGTATGCACGGAGGGATTCGATATTGGTAGGCGGTTTCTCAGTTGCCCCTTAGAGGTTAGTGCTAATTAAGTTCATCATTTTACTTCAGTTAATGCCACCGCTCATCCAGAATACTATTTAACATTGGCAGGGATATGAGGCTTGTGCCTTTGTTAACTGGCTGGATGAAGAATGGCATGGCAGGGCTCGGAGTGTTATCACCAAGCTCGCAGAAGATAACGTAAAGCTGAAGAAGAAACTGGTTGATCTGGAATGTACAATCAGTACGATGAAGCAAGAAAGAATCAATCACAGGCAACAGATGAATGTAAGAGACAAGAAGGAACTAGCATGTGTAGTTGTGGTTGTCGCATTAGCCATATTCTATGCGCTGTTTGCAATGATGATTAGGGGTTTTGTTTGACAGTATTGCTAAAGCACATCTAGATGTGCTCTAAGTAATGCACATCTAGGTCCTACATATGCCATTGATGTTACACGAAGATTCGTCCATATATTTTTCTGTCTTTTTTCTTTTCCTTTCTAGTTTGATTATTACCGGCTTTATCAATAAGAAGAGCTCAATGTAATGCTTGCCAACTGTCCTACTCCGTTCGTACCGGTACCGGTGCATAATTCCAAAACTCATTCCTTGTTTTTGTCCTGAAAAAGGAAACCAGCCAAATAGCCAATACAAGTCCTGCGCAACCCCGGGAATTTGGAGCGACTGGGTACAAATAATTACGATTGATTATATCAGCGGTTAGATAATACGTCAACCCCCGCTTCAATCCCCACTTCAATTGGCAGTTCCTCTTCTATGCATACCTCCCTTAAGTGTCCACCATCTTCATCGTCCCCGGCAGGCCGCGCTACACACTGGCACACACTCTGCAGCCATGTCGAGCGATAGCGAGGACAAAAGTTCGGCCAGCAGTCTGGCGCCCGATGATAGGTCAACATCGGAATCATCCCGCTCGTCTTCCATGAGTCCAGCGTCGAGCCCAGAACTCGATTATATCCGGTCCATGGAAGGGACGCCACCTCCGGAGTCATCAGACGACAACTAGACGGACGAGGAGTCGTCGGAGGACGAAGAAGAGGACGACAATGATGATGAGGAGGAATGGTCGAACGAGGAGGAGGAGGACGACGACAGCAACGACGATGACGACGGCGTCAGCGATGAAAAGCCAATGGTCAGCGGCAAGAAGCGTCGTCACCAAGACGATGTCGCGGGGCCATCCAACAAGAACAAGAAGAAGAAGAAGGACTAAATTAAGCAGACTGTATATATCTCTGTTTATCCTGTCAATCTCAGCGCAGACGGTTAGTAATTTGTATTCGACAGAGATATTCTACATTATCGCCAAAAGGTTGGTTTGTTGAACTGTGTGCCCTGACGAGCACACAATTCACAAAAAAAATACCGTATGGGCTGTCTATAATGATCGCACACAATTCTGATTACCGACCTGTTTGTTGGGTATCACACACATCTTGTTATGCCGAATCGTTTGTGTTCACCTCACTCATCGCAAACGGTTCATCAGAGTGAACTGTATGCCGTATATCGCACACACCTTGATCTGGCTGCCCGTTTCTGTTGTTCTGTCTCATCGCAAATAGTTCGTACAGATCAACCGCATGCCCCTCATCGCACACTCAACTATAATCTGAACCATGTTTGATGTATCATTCATCGCAAACGTTTTGCATCATTTTTGAGGGTTTTCATACACCACCGTTTGCGATTATTGCATCGCACACAGTTTCTCGAAGGGTCTCTGATCGTAGTGTCGCGTTAGCAGCATCCTGCAGTAGTGTTTACATCATATAAGTTTCCAATCTACAATTCTAGTTTACTATTTACTTTGCAATCTTTATTTTCCAATCTATACAACAAAAATACCAAAAATATTTATCTTATTATCTTTATCAGATCTCACTTTTGCATGTGGCCGTGAAGGGATTGACAACCCCTTTATCGCGTTGGTTGCGAGGTTCTTGATTGTTGGTGCAGGCACTAGGCGATTTGCGTGTAGTCTCCTACTGGATTGATACCTTGGTTCTCAAAAACTGAGGGAAATACATACGCTACTTTGCTGCATCACCCTTTCCTCTTCAAGGGAAAACCAACGCATGCTCAAGAGGTAGCAAGTAGGATTTCTGGCGCCGTTGCCGAGGAGATCTACGTACAAGTCAAGACATACCAAGTACCCATCACAAACTCTTATCCCTCGCATTACATCATTTGCCATTTACCTCTCGTTTTCCTCTCCCCCACTTCACCTTTGCCGTTTTATTTGCGCTTTTCCGCTCGCTTCTTGTTTGCTTGTGTGTTGGATTAATTGTTTGTCACGATGGCTCAAGACAATACTAAATTGTGTTACTTTTCCAATACCAACAACAATGATTTTATTAGCACTCCGATTGCTCCTATTACCGATGCTGAATCTTGTGAAATTAATGTTGCTTTGTTGAATCTTGTCATGAAAGATCAATTTTCTGGCCTTCCTAGTGAAGATGTCGCTACCCATCTAAACAACTTTGTTGATTTGTGTGATATGCAAAAGAAGAAAGATGTGGATAATGATATTGTTAAATTGAAGCAATTTCCGTTTTCGCTTAGAGATCGTGCTAAAACTTGGTTCTCTTCTTTGCATAAAAATAGTATTGATTCTTGGAATAAGTGCAAAGATGCTTTTATCTCTAAGTATTTTCCTCCCGCTAAGATCATCTCTCTTAGAAATGATATTATAAATTTTAAGCAACATGATTATGAGCATGTTGCACAAGCTTGGGAGAGGATGAAATTAATGATATGTAATTGCCCTACACATGGTTTGAATTTATGGATGATTATACAAAAATTCTAAGCTGGATTGAATTTTGCTTCTAGAAATATTTTAGATTCGGCCGCGGGAGGCACTTTTATGGAAGTCACTTTAGGAGAAGCTACTAAACTCCTAGATAATATTATGGTTAATTATTCTCAATGGCAAACCGAAAGATCTACTAGCAAAAAGGTTCATGCAATTGAAGAGATTAATGTTTTGAGTGGAATGATGGATGAACTTATGAAATTGTTTGCTAATAAGAGTGTTTCTTCTGATCCTAATGATATGCCTTTGTCCACTTTGATTGAGAATAATAATGAATCTATGGATGTGAATTTTGTTGGTAGGAACAATTTTGGTAACAACGCGTATAGAGGAAACTTTAATTCTAGGCCGTTCCCTAGTAATTCCTCTAATAATTATGGTAATTCCTCTAATAATTATGGTAATTCCTACAACAACTCTTATGGAAATTTTAATAAGATGCCCTCTGATTTGAGACTAGTTTTAAAGAATTTATGATTTCGCAAAAGAATTTCAATGCTTTGCTTGAAGAAAAATTGCCTAAGATTGATGACTTGGCTAGGAACGTGGATAGAATTTCTCTTGATGTTGATTCTTTGAAACTTAGATCTATTCCACCTAAGCATGATATCAATGAGTCTCTCAAAGCCATGAGAATTTCCATTGATGAGTGCAAAGAAAGAACCGCTAGGATGCGTGCTAAAAAAGATTGCTTTGTGAAAGCGTGTTCTTCTAGTTTTCATGATAAGAATGATGAAGATCTAAAAGTGATTGATGTGTCTCCTATTAAATCTTTGTTTTCCAATATGAATCTTGATAAAGATGGGACTGGAGATGATTCAACTTTAGTTAAAAGGCATCCCAATGATTCAGAGTTTTTAGATCTTGATGCAAAAATTGGTAAAAGTGGGATTGAAGAGGTCAAAACTTCACATAGCAATGAACCCACTATTTTGGATTTCAAGGAATTTAATTATGATAATTGTTCTTTAATAGATTGTATTTCCTTGTTGCAATCTGTGTTAAATTCTCCTCATGCTTATAGTCAAAATAAAGCTTTTACCAAACATGAATCGAAATTTATTAGAATACTCTATGTGCTTCACTTATATCTTTTGAGCTAGATAATTTTACTCTATGTGCTTCACTTATATCTTTTAGAGCACGGTGGTGGTTTTATTTTGTAGAAATTATTGACCTCTCATGCTTCACTTATATTATTTTGAGAGTCTTTTAGAACAGCATGGTAATTTGCTTTGGCTATAAAATTAGTCCTAATATGATAGACATCCAAGATGGGTATAATAAAAACTTTCATATAGAGTGCTTTAAAAACTATGATAAATTTTATACTTGATATTTGTTTTGAGATATAAAGGTGGTAATGTTAGAGTCATGCTAGTTGGGTAATTGTGGAATTGAGAAATACTTATGTTGAGGTTGGCAAGTCCTGTAGCATGCACGTATGGTAAACGTTGTGTGACAAAGTTGAAGCATGGGGTGTTTTCTGATTGCTTTCCTTATGAGTGGCGGTCGGGGACGAGCGATGGTCTTTTCCTACCAATCTATCCCTCTAGGGGAATCCGTAGTAGTACTTTGCTTTGAGGGCTAATAAACACTTGTTCTTCGCCGGTACACCGCCGGAGGCATTCACCTAGAGTCATATTTTTGTTCTAGTATCGAGTTGTAATATTGAGTTGTAAATAAATAGAAGTGTGATGATTTTCGAGCATTGTCCCATGTGAGGAAAGGATGATGGAGAATATGATTCCCCCACAAGTCGGGATGAGACTCCGGACAAAAAAAAAAGAGGCCAAAGAAGCCCAAATAAAAAAGGAGGCCAAAGAAGCCCAAACAATAAAAAGAGAAAAAAATGAGAGAAAAAGAGAGAAGGGACAATGTTACTATCCTTTTTCCACACTTGTTCTTCAAAATAGCACCATGATCTTCATGATAGAGAGTTTCTTATTTTGTCACTTTCATGTACTAGTGGGAATTTTTCATTATAAAACTTGGCTTGTATAATCTAATGATGGGCTTCCTCAAAATGCCCTAGGTCTTCGTGAGCAAGCAAGTTGGATGCACACCCACTTAGTTTCTTTTGATGAGCTTTCATATATTTATAGCTCTAGTGCATCCGTTGCATGGCAATGCCTACTCCTCGCATTGACATCAATTGATGGGCATCTCCATAGCCCGCTGATTAGTCGCGTCAATGTGAGACTTTCTCCTTTTTTTGTCTTCTCACATAACCCCCATCATCATATGCTATTCCACCCATAGTGCTATGTCCATGGCTTGCGCTCATGTATTGCATAAGGGTTGAAAAGGCTGAAGCGCGTTAAAAAGTATGAACCAATTGCTCGGCTTGTCATCGGGGTTGTGCATGATGGGAGCATTTTGTGTGATGAAAATGAAGCATGGCCAAACTATATGATTTTGTAGGGATAATGTAACACCCCTAGTGTCATGCTACAGTAACCCTCTGTGATTAAGCTAATCATTTTTCCAAACAGTCCTTAATCACTTTGATTCAAATCTCTTTTGAAATTCCACTTTGGAATCAAATTCAATTTGCAAGTGAAGTTTGAAGTTGCTCAAAAGTTGCTGGAAAAATGTTCATCATGTGGAAAATATTCTTCTGGTAATATTGGTGGTGAACCAACATTTTTGCGAAGTGTCTAAATGGCCTAAAATAGCTATAACAGAAAGTTGCTAAAAGAAAAAGCAAAAGTTTAGAAGAAAAAGAAAAGGGAGAGAGAGAGCAACCCCCTCCCTGGACCGAACCCACCTAGGCCGGCCCACCTAACCCACCGAACCAGCCCAACAGACCACGCTCCCCCGGTTGCCTTCCAGTTCGAGCGGCCGCGGGTGCGGTCGCCGCCGAACCACCTCGTCGGCGTCGCCTGACGAGAGGATAAGGTCGAGCCCCCCCCTTCGACGCCTCGGCCTCCTCCCCACCTACCTCCACTCCCCCCTCTTGCTCCCAGATCCACGCGCTCCTCCCCCTCTCTGTCTCGCTCGCCCGCCTCACCCGAGCGCCATCGCCGCCGTCCCACCTCGCATCACCGCGGCGACCGCCTCCCTCGTGCTCCTTCGACGTAACCAGCCGCGCTCTGCTACGTCGACTACGGCCACGAACGCAAGCCGACGAGCCCCACCGCCCGTATCTGCAGCTTCTTCTTCCTCCTCAGGTCACCGGCGATCTCCTTCGACTCCGGCCACCCCCCTGCGCTTCTAGCCCTCAACGAGCCACCTTGTGCTCCTCGGTGAGCACCGCCCGCTTCCCCTCTGTTCCCCCCTTCGTTCGCTGCCCGTGTTTTGCCCCGCCAGCATAGTCGTAGCTCGCCGCCGCCCTGCTGCGTCACCGCCGTGGCCACCGCTGCCATGGCCCCCGTCCGAGCCCTCCGTCGTGCTCCTGGTGTTCCCAGGAGCCCGGCGAGCCCTTCCTCTCACCTTCTCGTGCCCCCTAGCCCATTCCCGACGTGACCCCGAACGCCGCCTCCACCCATGCTCGCCGCCGATGGTTATTCCGGCCGTTCCCGGGCGAGCCACCACCACCACCCGACACGGCGTCGTGCGCGTGTTCGAACGGTGCCAACCGCACGCGAAACGGCCGCCCCTGGCACATTTCTGACGAGGCCCGAGCGGCTCCGCCGCGTTCTAGCGTCGCTGGCGGCGAGATGCCAGCTGCTGCCGACGTGGCTGGGCGGGCCCCACCCCTGGCTCACTGCCAGTGGGCCTTAGGGGCCCCGTTGACTCGGTTGACCCAGTCAACACGCTGACATGGCAGTACAGTGCACTGACGAGCCGGCCCCACTGCTTAAATAACTAATTAAAATGGTTTTATAATTAAAAGTAATTAGTTTAGCTAATCAGCCACTAACATGTGGGGCCCAGCAGCTAATTAACCTCAGTTTAGTTTAAAATAAGCTCTGTTAAGTAACAAAAGCTGGCAGGTGGGACCCACTGGTCAGGTTTGACCTGGTCAGCCACCATGCTGACTGCTGATGTCACTGTGATGTCATGCTGACGCAATAAACCTTTCTATTAATTTAAAATAATTCTAGAAAATGTTTTAACCTTTGAAAAATCATAGAAAATTAACTGTAACTCGGATGAAAAAGTTTTATAAATGGAAGTTGCTCACAGCGACGAGACGAATTTGAATTCGCGGTCCGTTCGCCCGCCACGCGTCCTTATCATAGCAAACGTCAAACCTTCCCCCTGGTTCATCTGTCTGACAGACGTCCGGAACCGGGTGTAACACCCACGATGCGGCTATATCTCCCACGTGTCGAGGCACGACTTAGAGGCATAACCGCATAGTGGTTTTGTCGCAAGAAGGGTCATCTTCACACAATCCCATGTAATGAACAAGAATGGGATAAAGAGTTGGCTTACAATCGCCACTTCACACAAAACATAAATATAATTCATACATCATCCAAAATACAAACATGAAGACCGACTACGGTCAAAATCCAGATGAAAATAAGATAACCCCAAATGCTAGATCCCCGATCGTCCCAACTGGGCTCCACTACTGATCATCAGGAAAAGACACATTGTAACGACCACGCTCCTCGTCGAACTCCCACTTGAGATCGACCCCATCATCTGCACTGGCATCGTCGGCAGCTGCAACTGTTTTGCTAGAATCTGTGAGTCACGGGGACTCAGCAATCTCACACCCGCGAGATCAAGACTATTTAAGCTTACAGGAAAGGAAGGTGTAATGAGGTGGAGCTGCAGCGGCAGTAAGCATATATGGTGGCTAACATACGCAAAAGAGAGCGAGAAGAGAATCAACGGAACGGTCGTCAGCTAGCAATAACCAAGAAGTGATCCTAAACTCCTACTTACGTCATACATAACTCAGACCGTGTTCACTTCCCGGACTCCGCCGAGAAGAGACCATCACGGCTACACACGCAGTTGATGTATTTAATTGGGGTCAAGTGACAAGTTCTCTACAACTGGACATTAACAAATTCCCATCTGCCAAGTCCCTGAAATCAAAAACATTACGGAGCCTACTTTGCATCCTTGTGCTAGTCACCACAGAGATCACAAAAATAAATGGCATACACCCTTGGAAAGATGGCATGGCATATAACAAAACACATGTAGAGCTCATACCCATAAGATGCACAGATTTAATGATACAAAAATGATAAATCTCCAAGTTCTGATAAGAACCAGCAGATAACAGCAACTAGCCCTCTTGCAACAGAGATTTGGGCATCAAGATGACCTCTAATGAACATGGTGCAATTGAACAAAATAAAGAGCATCACGAGACGAACAATTTGACATATTACATGCGCGAATCGGAGCTACATGCAAGGAGTTATGCACTGATGAACATGAGCATATAATATGAAGAATGCAAAAAACTTAGGAAATTGAGGGGGCTCGGGGTCAACCGCTACAGTGCTCGCCGATCGGATCTAGATCGGGCCGGCGATGGTGCGGAGATGGAGGAAGGAGAGGCGGCCGGAGGGCGTCGGAGGGGAAGGAGGAGGCGGCGGCCTTGGGGCCGGAGGAGGAGAGGGAGGCCGCGGCTCGGCGGCGGCAGGCGCGGTGGCGCGCACGGCGACGGGCGGCGGCGTTGCG